>NW_025979570.1:0-6034 GCF_021869965.1 Rhincodon typus | reverse complement strand
CCGCGGCAGCGAGGCCAAGCCCATCCTTCGCAACACCGGGGACAGGTAGAACCTCAGTAGGTAGTGACACCTAGTGTTTGCGTACCGAGGATCTACGCACAGCTTGATGCAGCCGCACACAAAGGTGGCCATCAGGGTGAGGGTGACTTTGGGTACGTTCTTCCCCGCCCCCTTATCCAGAGTTCTGTACATGAAGTCCCTGCAGACTTGGTCTGTCTTAGGCTTCCACATAAAACAGAAGATGGCTCGGGTGACTGAAACAGCACAGTTTTGGGGGATGGGCCACACCTGTGCTATATACAACAACAGAGAGAGTGCCTCACACCTGATGCCCAAGTTTTTACCTGCAATGGAGAGGGAGTGGTGGTCCCAAAAGATCAGTTTCTGCTTCACTTTGGCGACGTGCTGCTCCAATGATTTTATGCACGTCCTGGTGCCTCCGAACCATATTTCCAGCACCTTCAGGTAATCTGTTCTGACAGTGAAGGGAATGTAGGATCAGTCGGTCGAGTTCCGCTACACCTTGTTGGTGAAGCTGCCTGGGTTGTGTTTCTCTCTGTCTTTGTGTCAGTGTGACTCTGTGCCTATGTGTATCTCTGTGTCTACGTGTTTGTGTTTGTGTGTCTCTGTGTCAGTGTCTCTGTGTCTGTGCGTGTGTTTGTGTCTGGGGAGCATCATTGATGTTGTTGACACGGTGGATAATGAGATTCTAACAAGCCAGCAGCAAATTGCTGGTTAAGGGTGAGATTGACCACTTTGTTGACTGCCCAACTCATGATTATCTCCACATGAAACTTGCCAAACAAGTTTGATGTTCAGAAAACTCATCAAGGAAACCAGAGCAAAAAATGTAGTTTCTCAGATTTTTACACTGGTATATTGATTCATGTTGCACATATCTACAAGAATACCCTCATGTTAACTCTTTCATTGCAAAAATATACTTTATTCATAAAAAATTGTCATACACATACAAAAGTTACTAAAGCAGTTCTGTACACTCTTTGCACATAAAAGAACATTGGAATTTAGCCTTCTTACAGTTGCAAAAAGAAACTCAAAGCATTTCTTATTTATACAGGACAATACCTATAAACACTGGGGCAATGAGACAGTCCGAGAACAGATTGTAAGTTTGTTGTTTTTTGGCTGAAATTCGTCAGTCTGTGGTCTTTCCTCACAGTGCCTTGGTGCTGCTGCGCCATTGTGCGTCTCTCAGCACATAGTCCTGGACATTGGAATGTGCCAGTCTGCAACGCTCAGTCAGGGTCACCTCCTTGTTCTGGAAGACAAACACATTTCTGGCACCCAAAGAGCTTCTTTCGTGGTCCTCTAGGAACAGTCGATGTTTGTCTCGGTGTGCGTCCTGGGGAACAGTCTGTAGAGCGCAGAATCCCGCATGACGGAACTGCTCAGGACGAACCTTGACAAAAACTTTGGCATCTTCCCCCAGACTTCCTTTGTAAAGATACAGTCCAGCAGGAGATGTGTGATAGTCTAAACCCCACCACAGCCAGTTCAAGGGCAGGGTGCAGTGGTGCAGACCGACCAAGCGCACATAAAGAATCTTACAGGTGGTGCCCCTCTCACCACCAGCCAAACGATGTCTTGTTGGAAAGTTCTGGTGATGAGGCATTCTGCCAAATGATTCTGACAGTCTGCTCAGGGAGCAACCCAACAGGATCCACCCTCTTCTTTACCCTCAGGGTCTCAAGGATGCTGCGTACTGACCACTTCCTGATGGACTGATGGTCAAAGGTGTTTCTCTTTGCAAAATTCTCCATGAAGGACAGAGATTACAGAATGGTCCAACTGCTTGGAGCGTTCCACAGCAGCGAGGCCAGTCCCATCCTTGCCACACCAGGGAGAGGTAGAACCTTGGTACGTAGTGACACTTGGTGTTTGCGTACCGAGGGTCTATGCACAGCTTGATGCAGTCACATACAACAGTGGCCATCACAGTGAGGGTGACATTGGGTACGTTCATATCCCTCTTTATCCAGAGTTTTGTATATGGAGTTCCTGCAGAAAATATGAAAATAAGACGGCTTGAGTGACTGAAGGGGCACAGGTTCAGGGAATGGCCAGACCTGTGCTATGTATAGCAACAGAGAGAGTGCCTCGCACTTGATGACTGGTTCTTACATGCAATGGAAAGGGAGCAATGCTCCTAACTGACCAGTTTCTGCTTCGCTTTGGCAATGTACTCCTCCCAAGATTTTGGTGCACTCCAGCTTCTCTGAATCACATTCCCAGCGCCTTCAGGTAATCTGTCCTGACGGTGAAGGGAATGAAGGATTGGTCGGCTCAATTCCCAAAGAACATGGCCTTGCTCTTGCCTCGAGTTACCTGGGCTCCCGAGGCCAGGTCGAACTGGTCTCAGATGCTCATGAGACTGCACACTGACAACAAATCCGAGCAGGAAAAGGTGACTTCATCTATGTACAGGGAGGCTTTGACCTGCCGGCGTCCACTGCCTGGGATAGTCATCCTTCTCAGGCTCGCATCCTTCCTGATAGGCACAGCAAAAAGCTCTATACAACACACAAAAAAGGCAGGAGAGAGTGGGCAGCCCTGCCTGACTCCGAATCTGATCAGGAAGCTTTCTGATTCCCACCTATTGATGGAGACTGCGCTAATGATGGCAGTGTCGAGCAGTTGGATCCAGTTGCAGATTCCCTCTCCAAAGTCCATTTTGGAGAGAATGTCTCACACATATGTGTGTGAAATCCTGTCAAAGGCCTTCTCCTGCTTCAGGCTGATGAGGCAGGCGTCCACCCCCCCTGCCCCGCACATGGGCGATCGTATCCCTGAGGAGCGTGAGGCTCTCAGAGATCACCCTGCTAGGTATGGTACAGGTTTGGTCAGGGTGAATCACCAATCCCAGAGCAGACCTGACCCAGTTGGTGATGACCTTAGACAGGATTTTGTAGTCTGCATTCAGCAATGAGATTGGTCGCCAATTTCTGATTTCCTCCCTCTCCCCTTTCTGTTTGTAGATGCGGGTGATGATACCTTTCCTCATGGATTGGCTCATGGTACCTGCCAGAAGCATACTGTCATACGCTGGTACACAGGTCCGGGCCGATTAAGTCCCACAGAGCTGAATCCAACTCGGCCGGGAAGCTGTCACTTCAGGGACTTTTATTCTTTTCTAAGGACTCCAGGGCCTTGGTCAGCTCATCCAGAGATAACAGCTGGTCCAGCCTCTCCCGCGTGCTGTCGTCTAAAACCTCCGTGATAGAGGACAGGAAAGACTGGGAGGCCGCACTGTCTATGGGCTTCATGTCATACAGATTAGTGTAAAAGGATTTGGTGATCCTCAAGATGTCAGACTGAGATGATGTTACCGAGCCATCTTCTTCCTTCAGTTGCTGAGCACAGAGCTCTCCCTGTGCACCTTCTGGAAGAAGAAATGTGAGCACGTCCCATCCTACTCCATGGTGTGGACCCTGGACCGGAAGTTTATCTTGGAGACCTCCGAGGCAAAGAGCGAGGCTTGCTGGCTCCTCACCTCCTGGGGATCCTCCATTACATCGGCCCCCATCGTCTGCAGCAGGAGTAGGTTCTACATAGGTTTCTGGAGTTTGGACAGTTTTGCCCACCTCTCTCTCACTGTCTCAAACCTTTGAGGATGAAGAACCTCTTGATGTTCCCTTTGACTGTTTCCCACCAGTCTGCTGGAGACTCAAAGTGGGGTTTAATGGTTCTCCAACACATCTCATCCCTTTTGAGATCCTCAATGTTTTCCGGGGTCAACAGTTTCACATTTAGCTTCCACATTCCCTTGCCAACCTGCTGGTCCTCCTGTAAGTGACAGTGACCAGCAGGAGGCAGTGTCAGAGGTGAACACTGGCTTGATGTGGGTGGATCTGACTGAGAATGTGAGGGACGCAAACAGGAAATCTATCCTTGAGAAGATAGACCCGTCTGGCCTTGACCAGGTGTATCTGTGCTGCGTGCCATCTGCAGGGGTGCTGAGGATGTTGTACAGCTTGGTGTCTTTAACTGTTTTCATCAGGAAACTGGACATGGAGTCCATTTCACTGTCAGCCCCTTTGGATTGTCCATCTGTATCGATGACGCAGTTGAAGTCTCCGGCCAGAACGACCAACCTGGACATCGTCAGCAGCGTTGGGAGCTGCTGCAGGATGGCCAGCTGCTCACTCTGTACCACCGGGATGTTACACATTAATTAGTCTCAGGGCAGCGTTTCTGTATGTAACGTCTGCCATGGGGAGACGCACACCCACCACCTCCTTAACCTTGGAGATGGTGAAGTTGCCATCCTTGCAGCAGAATACCCATGCTGGAGGAGCGACTATCATTTCCCCCTGAAGGCCCATGGGGCCCATAAGCTCCACCATCTCCTGTAGCTGCTGAGATGTGATACCCCACACTCCTACAGAAACAGGAGGTCTACTTTGACATTGGCCAGGTAAGCCAACATGGATACACACTGTATAGTAGATTTAACACTGCGCACATTAATACTGGCAATTTTAAAACCCATTGTAAGAATTTACATAATTACTCAATGTCCATTCACCCACGGTCTTGTTAGTGGGGGGCTCCCTGCATTCCCGTGGTTTGGGCAAACTGTTGGATACTCTCTGCCATATCGGGCCGAGTACAAAGCCAGGAAGATCCAGTTCTGAGTCTGACAGAGGGGCTGTCATGCGCAGCTTCTGACTCACACGGTTACTGCTCCTGGTTGCCCAGAGCTGTGGTGTGGTGGGTGCGCTGTGGTTCCCAATGGCTGGAGGTTGAGGTTCACTGGTTCCCTCGGGATATCCAGTGTTCCCGGATTGGGAGGTTCTCTTCTCATTCTCTCCCGTCGTGCTCTACCTCTTTTTGGTGGCATTCCGTCCGCACATCTTTGTCATCAGAGGAGCTGCTGCTCTGTCCATCACGCAGCTGCCCCTTTCTGTCTTACTGAGGGACTTTGGGGGCCTCATGTGTTTTCCTTTTCTGGTTGTTTCTGACCGGGATCCACTTCCCCCCGGCTCCTTCATTTCCTCCTCCTCCTCCTCCTCCATTGACTCTGTCGGTTGAAGTGGGAGTTGGTTGGTTGCTGTGCCTTCGTGCTGGCTACTTTACCCACCTCTCTGGCTTGTCCCTCCTTACTGACCTTTCTGGGTCCATGGCTCCAGTTAGCACTTGCGGCCACGTGAGAGTATGTGGTCTGCCCCCACCCCATCTTGTACAGGCTTCGTATAGGTGCTTCCCCACACAGGTTGCAGCTCTTGGTCAGGTGCCCCTCCTGCCTACAGTTCCTGCAGAGAGTCACTCTGCAATCTGCCGCCATGCTCCCTGACCTCCTGCAGGTTTGGCACACTCCAGGCTGTATGTCAGGTAACCTCAGCTCCCTTCAGTCACAAAGCTTGGGGGAGGGTGGGGTTAGGAATTTCCCACTAACGTCCACCTTCAGCGTCACCTCAACCTGCCGCTTGCTAGTCCAGATTCCGAAGGGGTCCACTACATCAGTGCTGCCCCCTTCAAGCTGTAATACCTTCCCAGGAAGATCAGGACATCTGCTTGCCAGGACACGGGGGTTGTACATATGCATTGTAACAGCCAGGCTCCTCTGTGCAGGGAGAACCGACTGTGGTGCTACATACAAGACACAGAGGGGACCCTCGCCTCCTTTCTCCACCAATTACCTTCAGGAGACACTCACATTACTTCACACTCCTGAAGGTCATGCCCCTTTTGCACACACCTTCTTCAAGAATGGCCAGGCTGTGTTGGACACCACGTTTTCTGAGGCTGGTCTTTGCCAGAACTGTGGTAATGGTCCGTGAGACTGATCCCACATGTTAGGGACTGAAATGAAACCTACGTTGTGTCAGTCATTTTTTTTTTTGGATTGTTCTCCCCGCGTTGGAAAAAAAATTACAGCAACATGATGATTTTTGCTGCAATGTAAACAACTCATTGGTGTTGAATGTCAGATGTCTGTGCCACTCCATATTTGCATCTGTTTCTATCATGTTCAGTATGTGGGTGTTTTAACTTCTGAAATCATCTGTCT
>NW_025979569.1:0-6034 GCF_021869965.1 Rhincodon typus | reverse complement strand
AGACAGATGATTTCAGAAGTTAAAACACCCACATACTGAACATGATAGAAACAGATGCAAATATGGAGTGGCACAGACATCTGACATTCAACACCAATGAGTTGTTTACATTGCAGCAAAAATCATCATGTTGCTGTAATTTTTTTTCCAACGCGGGGAGAACAATCCAAAAAAAAAAATGACTGACACAACGTAGGTTTCATTTCAGTCCCTAACATGTGGGATCAGTCTCACGGACCATTACCACAGTTCTGGCAAAGACCAGCCTCAGAAAACGTGGTGTCCAACACAGCCTGGCCATTCTTGAAGAAGGTGTGTGCAAAAGGGGCATGACCTTCAGGAGTGTGAAGTAATGTGAGTGTCTCCTGAAGGTAATTGGTGGAGAAAGGAGGCGAGGGTCCCCTCTGTGTCTTGTATGTAGCACCACAGTCGGTTCTCCCTGCACAGAGGAGCCTGGCTGTTACAATGCATATGTACAACCCCCGTGTCCTGGCAAGCAGATGTCCTGATCTTCCTGGGAAGGTATTACAGCTTGAAGGGGGCAGCACTGATGTAGTGGACCCCTTCGGAATCTGGACTAGCAAGCGGCAGGTTGAGGTGACGCTGAAGGTGGACGTTAGTGGGAAATTCCTAACCCCACCCTCCCCCAAGCTTTGTGACTGAAGGGAGCTGAGGTTACCTGACATACAGCCTGGAGTGTGCCAAACCTGCAGGAGGTCAGGGAGCATGGCGGCAGATTGCAGAGTGACTCTCTGCAGGAACTGTAGGCAGGAGGGGCACCTGACCAAGAGCTGCAACCTGTGTGGGGAAGCACCTATACGAAGCCTGTACAAGATGGGGTGGGGGCAGACCACATACTCTCACGTGGCCGCAAGTGCTAACTGGAGCCATGGACCCAGAAAGGTCAGTAAGGAGGGACAAGCCAGAGAGGTGGGTAAAGTAGCCAGCACGAAGGCACAGCAACCAACCAACTCCCACTTCAACCGACAGAGTCAATGGAGGAGGAGGAGGAGGAGGAAATGAAGGAGCCGGGGGGAAGTGGATCCCGGTCAGAAACAACCAGAAAAGGAAAACACATGAGGCCCCCAAAGTCCCTCAGTAAGACAGAAAGGGGCAGCTGCGTGATGGACAGAGCAGCAGCTCCTCTGATGACAAAGATGTGCGGACGGAATGCCACCAAAAAGAGGTAGAGCACGACGGGAGAGAATGAGAAGAGAACCTCCCAATCCGGGAACACTGGATATCCCGAGGGAACCAGTGAACCTCAACCTCCAGCCATTGGGAACCACAGCGCACCCACCACACCACAGCTCTGGGCAACCAGGAGCAGTAACCGTGTGAGTCAGAAGCTGCGCATGACAGCCCCTCTGTCAGACTCAGAACTGGATCTTCCTGGCTTTGTACTCGGCCCGATATGGCAGAGAGTATCCAACAGTTTGCCCAAACCACGGGAATGCAGGGAGCCCCCCACTAACAAGACCGTGGGTGAATGGACATTGAGTAATTATGTAAATTCTTACAATGGGTTTTAAAATTGCCAGTATTAATGTGCGCAGTGTTAAATCTACTATACAGTGTGTATCCATGTTGGCTTACCTGGCCAATGTCAAAGTAGACCTCCTGTTTCTGTAGGAGTGTGGGGTATCACATCTCAGCAGCTACAGGAGATGGTGGAGCTTATGGGCCCCATGGGCCTTCAGGGGGAAATGATAGTCGCTCCTCCAGCATGGGTATTCTGCTGCAAGGATGGCAACTTCACCATCTCCAAGGTTAAGGAGGTGGTGGGTGTGCGTCTCCCCATGGCAGACGTTACATACAGAAACGCTGCCCTGAGACTAATTAATGTGTAACATCCCGGTGGTACAGAGTGAGCAGCTGGCCATCCTGCAGCAGCTCCCAACGCTGCTGACGATGTCCAGGTTGGTCGTTCTGGCCGGAGACTTCAACTGCGTCATCGATACAGATGGACAATCCAAAGGGGCTGACAGTGAAATGGACTCCATGTCCAGTTTCCTGATGAAAACAGTTAAAGACACCAAGCTGTACAACATCCTCAGCACCCCTGCAGATGGCACGCAGCACAGATACACCTGGTCAAGGCCAGACGGGTCTATCTTCTCAAGGATAGATTTCCTGTTTGCGTCCCTCACATTCTCAGTCAGATCCACCCACATCAAGCCAGTGTTCACCTCTGACACTGCCTCCTGCTGGTCACTGTCACTTACAGGAGGACCAGCAGGTTGGCAAGGGAATGTGGAAGCTAAATGTGAAACTGTTGACCCCGGAAAACATTGAGGATCTCAAAAGGGATGAGATGTGTTGGAGAACCATTAAACCCCACTTTGAGTCTCCAGCAGACTGGTGGGAAACAGTCAAAGGGAACATCAAGAGGTTCTTCATCCTCAAAGGTTTGAGACAGTGAGAGAGAGGTGGGCAAAACTGTCCAAACTCCAGAAACCTATGTAGAACCTACTCCTGCTGCAGACGATGGGGGCCGATGTAATGGAGGATCCCCAGGAGGTGAGGAGCCAGCAAGCCTCGCTCTTTGCCTCGGAGGTCTCCAAGATAAACTTCCGGTCCAGGGTCCACACCATGGAGTAGGATGGGACGTGCTCACATTTCTTCTTCCAGAAGGTGCACAGGGAGAGCTCTGTGCTCAGCAACTGAAGGAAGAAGATGGCTCGGTAACATCATCTCAGTCTGACATCTTGAGGATCACCAAATCCTTTTACACTAATCTGTATGACATGAAGCCCATAGACAGTGCGGCCTCCCAGTCTTTCCTGTCCTCTATCACGGAGGTTTTAGACGACAGCACGCGGGAGAGGCTGGACCAGCTGTTATCTCTGGATGAGCTGACCAAGGCCCTGGAGTCCTTAGAAAAGAATAAAAGTCCCTGAAGTGACAGCTTCCCGGCCGAGTTGGATTCAGCTCTGTGGGACTTAATCGGCCCGGACCTGTGTACCAGCGTATGACAGTATGCTTCTGGCAGGTACCATGAGCCAATCCATGAGGAAAGGTATCATCACCCGCATCTACAAACAGAAAGGGGAGAGGGAGGAAATCAGAAATTGGCGACCAATCTCATTGCTGAATGCAGACTACAAAATCCTGTCTAAGGTCATCACCAACTGGGTCAGGTCTGCTCTGGGATTGGTGATTCACCCTGACCAAACCTGTACCATACCTAGCAGGGTGATCTCTGAGAGCCTCACGCTCCTCAGGGATACGATCGCCCATGTGCGGGGCAGGGGGGGTGGACGCCTGCCTCATCAGCCTGAAGCAGGAGAAGGCCTTTGACAGGATTTCACACACATATGTGTGAGACATTCTCTCCAAAATGGACTTTGGAGAGGGAATCTGCAACTGGATCCAACTGCTCGACACTGCCATCATTAGCGCAGTCTCCATCAATAGGTGGGAATCAGAAAGCTTCCTGATCAGATTCGGAGTCAGGCAGGGCTGCCCACTCTCTCCTGCCTTTTTTGTGTGTTGTATAGAGCTTTTTGCTGTGCCTATCAGGAAGGATGCGAGCCTGAGAAGGATGACTATCCCAGGCAGTGGACGCCGGCAGGTCAAAGCCTCCCTGTACATAGATGAAGTCACCTTTTCCTGCTCGGATTTGTTGTCAGTGTGCAGTCTCATGAGCATCTGAGACCAGTTCGACCTGGCCTCGGGAGCCCAGGTAACTCGAGGCAAGAGCAAGGCCATGTTCTTTGGGAATTGAGCCGACCAATCCTTCATTCCCTTCACCGTCAGGACAGATTACCTGAAGGCGCTGGGAATGTGATTCAGAGAAGCTGGAGTGCACCAAAATCTTGGGAGGAGTACATTGCCAAAGCGAAGCAGAAACTGGTCAGTTAGGAGCATTGCTCCCTTTCCATTGCATGTAAGAACCAGTCATCAAGTGCGAGGCACTCTCTCTGTTGCTATACATAGCACAGGTCTGGCCATTCCCTGAACCTGTGCCCCTTCAGTCACTCAAGCCGTCTTATTTTCATATTTTCTGCAGGAACTCCATATACAAAACTCTGGATAAAGAGGGATATGAACGTACCCAATGTCACCCTCACTGTGATGGCCACTGTTGTATGTGACTGCATCAAGCTGTGCATAGACCCTCGGTACGCAAACACCAAGTGTCACTACGTACCAAGGTTCTACCTCTCCCTGGTGTGGCAAGGATGGGACTGGCCTCGCTGCTGTGGAACGCTCCAAGCAGTTGGACCATTCTGTAATCTCTGTCCTTCATGGAGAATTTTGCAAAGAGAAACACCTTTGACCATCAGTCCATCAGGAAGTGGTCAGTACGCAGCATCCTTGAGACCCTGAGGGTAAAGAAGAGGGTGGATCCTGTTGGGTTGCTCCCTGAGCAGACTGTCAGAATCATTTGGCAGAATGCCTCATCACCAGAACTTTCCAACAAGACATCGTTTGGCTGGTGGTGAGAGGGGCACCACCTGTAAGATTCTTTATGTGCGCTTGGTCGGTCTGCACCACTGCACCCTGCCCTTGAACTGGCTGTGGTGGGGTTTAGACTATCACACATCTCCTGCTGGACTGTATCTTTACAAAGGAAGTCTGGGGGAAGATGCCAAAGTTTTTGTCAAGGTTCGTCCTGAGCAGTTCCGTCATGCGGGATTCTGCGCTCTACAGACTGTTCCCCAGGACGCACACCGAGACAAACATCGACTGTTCCTAGAGGACCACGAAAGAAGCTCTTTGGGTGCCAGAAATGTGTTTGTCTTCCAGAACAAGGAGGTGACCCTGACTGAGCGTTGCAGACTGGCACATTCCAATGTCCAGGACTATGTGCTGAGAGACGCACAATGGCGCAGCAGCACCAAGGCACTGTGAGGAAAGACCACAGACTGACGAATTTCAGCCAAAAAACAACAAACTTACAATCTGTTCTCGGACTGTCTCATTGCCCCAGTGTTTATAGGTATTGTCCTGTATAAATAAGAAATGCTTTGAGTTTCTTTTTGCAACTGTAAGAAGGCTAAATTCCAATGTTCTTTTATGTGCAAAGAGTGTACAGAACTGCTTTAGTAACTTTTGTATGTGTATGACAATTTTTTATGAATAAAGTATATTTTTGCAATGAAAGAGTTAACATGAGGGTATTCTTGTAGATATGTGCAACATGAATCAATATACCAGTGTAAAAATCTGAGAAACTACATTTTTTGCTCTGGTTTCCTTGATGAGTTTTCTGAACATCAAACTTGTTTGGCAAGTTTCATGTGGAGATAATCATGAGTTGGGCAGTCAACAAAGTGGTCAATCTCACCCTTAACCAGCAATTTGCTGCTGGCTTGTTAGAATCTCATTATCCACCGTGTCAACAACATCAATGATGCTCCCCAGACACAAACACACGCACAGACACAGAGACACTGACACAGAGACACACAAACACAAACACGTAGACACAGAGATACACATAGGCACAGAGTCACACTGACACAAAGACAGAGAGAAACACAACCCAGGCAGCTTCACCAACAAGGTGTAGCGGAACTCGACCGACTGATCCTACATTCCCTTCACTGTCAGAACAGATTACCTGAAGGTGCTGGAAATATGGTTCGGAGGCACCAGGACGTGCATAAAATCATTGGAGCAGCACGTCGCCAAAGTGAAGCAGAAACTGATCTTTTGGGACCACCACTCCCTCTCCATTGCAGGTAAAAACTTGGGCATCAGGTGTGAGGCACTCTCTCTGTTGTTGTATATAGCACAGGTGTGGCCCATCCCCCAAAACTGTGCTGTTTCAGTCACCCGAGCCATCTTCTGTTTTATGTGGAAGCCTAAGACAGACCAAGTCTGCAGGGACTTCATGTACAGAACTCTGGATAAGGGGGCGGGGAAGAACGTACCCAAAGTCACCCTCACCCTGATGGCCACCTTTGTGTGCGGCTGCATCAAGCTGTGCGTAGATCCTCGGTACGCAAACACTAGGTGTCACTACCTACTGAGGTTCTACCTGTCCCCGGTGTTGCGAAGGATGGGCTTGGCCTCGCTGCCGCGG
>NW_025979568.1:0-6035 GCF_021869965.1 Rhincodon typus | reverse complement strand
TTTTTCTGAAGAAGGGTCCAGACTTGAAACGTCAGCTTTCCTGCTCCTCTGATGCTGCTTGGCCTGCTGTGTTCATCCAGCTCTACACCTTGTTATCTCAGATTCTCCAGCATCTGCAGTTCCTACTATCTTGGGTCAAATGTTCTAGCTCTGTTCCTATACCTTATAGTAACTGGCTGGGCCCAGCATTTCTTGCCCATCCCTCATTGTCCCTTGAGAAGGTGGGGGTGAGCTGCCTTCTTGAACTGCTGCAGTCCACCTGCTGTGGATTGACCCTCAATGCCCTTAGGGAGGGAATTCCAGGATTTTGACCCAGCGACAGTGAAGGAACAGTGATATATTTCCAAGTCAGGATAGTGAGTGGCTTGGAGGGGAACTTGCAGGGGGTGGTGTTCCCATGTATCTGCTGCCCTTGTCCTTCTAGATGGAAGTGGTCATGAGGTTGGAAGGTGCTGTCTGAGGACCTTTGGCGAATTTCTGCAGTGCATCTCGTAGATGGTACACACTGCTGCTACTGAGCATTGGTGGTGGAGGGAGGGGATGCTTGTGGATTGTCCTGGATGGTGTTGAGCTTCTTGAGTGTTGTTGGAGCTGCACCCATCCAGGCAAGTGGGGAGTATTCCATCACACTCCTGACTTGTGCCTTGTAGATGATGAACAGGCCTTGGGGAGTCGGGAGGTGAGTTACTCGCTGCAGTGTTCCTAGCCCCTGACCTGCCACTGTGTTTATGTGGTGAGACCAGTTAAGTTTCTGGTCAACAGTAACCCTCAAGATGTTAATAGTGGGGGATTCAGTGATGGTAACACCATTGAATGTCAAGGGACAGTGGTTAGATTGTCTTTTATTTGAGACGGTCATTACCTGGCATTTGTGTGGCATGAATGTTACTCGCCACTTCTCATTAGACTCTTAATTCCAGATATTTATTGAATTCAAATTCCACCATCTGCCTTGGTGGGTTTCGAACCCAGGTCCCCAAGCCATTACCAGTCCAGCAATAATACCACTAGGCCATTGGCTTCCTGAGTGCAGGGTAGCTTTGTCAGGCTGATACCAGGACTCTCCTATAAGTAAAGATTGGTTCAATTGAGCCGAGATTTATTTGAGTTTAGAATGATGAGGGGGGGATCTGGTTGGAATGTATAAAATTCTAACAGGGCTGGACAGACTAGACACCGGGCGAATGATTCCGTGGTTGGGGAATCTGGAACCAGGAGCTACGCTCTCGGATGTGGGGTATAGCACTGAGATGAGGAAACATTCCTTCACTCATGAGGTGGAGAACCTCTGCAGTTGTCTACCACAGAAGGCCGTGGAGGTCGAGTCACTGAATATATTCAAGAAAGAGATGGACAAACTTTTAGATTTTGAACAGATCTAAAGATAGGGGGAGAAAGCAGGAACTAGGGGACTGAGTTGGCTGGCCTAGTGGTATTATCAATTGGCTATTAATCCACGGACTCAGGTAATGTCCTGTTGACTGGGGATTGAATCATCTCATGATTAAACATCTGGAATTAAGAGTCTAATGACAGCAGTTGCTAATTGTCAGGTGGAAAAGCCCCCTCTCGTTCACTAATGTCTTTTAGGGAAGGAAATTGGTGCTATTACCCAGTCGGGCCTACATGTGACTCCAGACCGCCCTCTAGGAAATTAGGGATGGGCGATAAATGCTGGCCTAGTCCGAAGCGCCCACATCCCATGAATGAATTTTTAAATGTTGGAAAGAGAAAGGAAATGGTCCAGCAAGAGGATTCAGACAGTTATCCCAACAGGATCGTCGGATCATAGAATCCCTACAGTGTGGAAACAGGCCCTTGGGCCCAACAAGTCCACACTGCCCCTCAGAGCATCCCACCTAGGCCCATCCCCCTATAACCCACCCAATCCCATGGCCAATCCACTGAACCTGCACATCTTTGGACTTTGGGAGGAAACCAGAGCACCCGGAGGAAACCCATGCAGACACGGGGCGAATGTGTAAACTCCACACAGAGAGTCGCCCGAGGGCTGGAATCGGACCTGGGTCCCTGGCGCTGTGGGGCAGCAGTGCTAATCATATGAACATATGAGTTAATAGTTGCTGTGTCCAGCCTAGGTCACGTAACATTCTGACGAGCAATGGTCAAGTTCTCTGAAGACATGAGGTAGAATCACAAGCTGAAAACTTGGGTACTATCAGGCTAGACAAACCTCAATAAACTATCCATATCCTTCCCTGCTGACAGATAGTACACTGTAGAGTGAAGCTACACAGCTAAGTGATGATAACTGAATGAGAACTAGATCGGCTCATGTCATTGTATCAACTCACTATCTAAATGTGTAGAGGCAATCAATCTATATACCTGTTAAAGGGAGAAGGTGGAATGGTGTATTATGGCATGGATTCCATACCAGACAAGCAGTATGTCTTCAAGATAATTACACATGGTGACATTCCAATATAAAGGCACCCCCTCGCCTCAGTCACACTCAGCGTAGTGTGTTCACTCAGTCTTGTTTGTATAATGTAATAGTCAGTCAGTACAGGAGCAGGACCACATGCAAGTCTGTGATATCACAGCAATGTGAGTAGTTAGTATTGTTTATAAACTACTAGATGTCTGTCTCAGCAAGAATCTGATCTTTGTGGTATGTGAGCAACATATAGAGCAATGGTCCGGTCATATCATACTGGTGCAAAGATGGAAACTGCTGGAAAAAACTCAGCAGGTATGTGGAGAGAAAGCAGAGTTAATGTTTTAGGAGGAGTCACTGGTGTCAAAATGTAAACTCTGCTTCTGTCTTCCCAGATTCTGCCAGACCTGCTGCTTGCTCCAGCAATTTCTGTTTTTGTTTCAGATCTTCAAATAATAATTTCCTGCCTTTTCCCCATAAACCCTTGATTCCCTTTCTGATGAATATCTGTCTGTCTTAGCCCTGAATATCCTTAATGTCCCAGTCTCGACAGCCCTATGTGGTAAAGAGTTCCAAAGATTCAGTACCATCTGAGAGAAGAAATTCCTCATCTATGTCTTCAATGTTTGAAATAAATGCCAACGTTCCTTTGCCTTCCCTATTGCCCACTGAATGTGGATGGTAGGACTCATGGACAATAATGAATCCCGAATCCCTCTGTTTTCATAGCTTTCTGCAGTCTTTCTCCATTTAAATAATATTGAGCTCCTCTATTCTTCCTGCCAAAGTGCATCACCTCACATTTTTCCACATTATATTCCAACTGGCCACTTAACCTGTCAATACACCTCAGCAGAATCTTTGTCATCCTCACCCCTTGCTTTCCCATCTATTTTGTGTCACACACAAACTTGGTGATAGTACATTCACTTTTTCATCAAAACCATGAACATTCATTGTAGATCATTGTGGCCCCAGCACTGATCCCTAATCCACTAGTTACAAGTTGCCATCCGAAAAAGCCCTCCCCTATCCCAGCTCTCCATCTTCTGTTAGCCAGCCAATCCTCTATTGATGTTAACATGCTACCCCGAGAACACTGGGGTGTTATTGACTAGTCTAACATGTGGTACCTTATCAAAAGCCTTTTGGAAACCCAAATATATCAGTTCCACTGGTTCCCTTTCATTAATCTTGCTTGTTGCCTTCTCAAAGAACTCTACAAAATTTCAAATTAAGGCAAAATACAGCTGATGCTGGAAATGTGAAACCAACAGAGGGAATACTGGTGAGACACAGCAGGTCTGGCAGCATCTGTGGAGAGAGAAACTAAGGTGACATTTCAGGTGACTCTCCAGAACTGGATTGTGCTAAATTTGTCAGGCATGATTTCCTCTTCAAGAAGCCAAGCTGACTCTGCATGGATTTTATCATGTATTTCTAAATACTCTAATATTACATCTTTTATTATAGACTCAACACTTTCCCAGTGACAGATGTTGAGCTAGTTGGCATATAATCACTTTGTTTTTAATGTGTTTTCGAATAAGGGTGTGACATTGGCAGTTTTCAAATACAATGGGACTTTTCTATAATCTAAGGATTTCTGAAAGATTACAGCAAGTGCATTCATTATCTCTGTAGCTACTTCCTAGGAGACTTAATGGCCTTCAGTCTTATTAGTTTCCCCTAGCAGTTTTTGTCTGATGGTAGTTATTTCCTGCACTTCTTTTTTCATAGAACCCCTACAGTGTGGAAACAGGCCATTCGGCCCAACAAGTCTACACCGCCCCTCCGAAGAGCATCCCACCCAGACCCATTCCCCTACACCTGCATTTCCCATGTCTAACCTGCCCTGAACACTACGGGTAATTTAGCATGGCCAATCCACCTAACCTGCACATCTTTGGACCGTGGGAGGAAACCCACGCAGGCACACAGGGAGAATGTGCAAACTCCACACAGACACTCACCTGAGGGTGGAATCAAACTCAGGTCCCTGGCACTGTGAGGCAGCAGTGCTGACCACTGAGCCACCTTGCCTTTTGATTATTTAATACTTCTGAAACACCGTTATTGCTTTCTACCATACAGGCTGAAACAACATATTTCTTTCGGTCCTCTGCCAATTTCTTATTCTCCGTTATCATTTCACAGCCTCATTCTGTAAAGGGTCTACGATAACTGTGGCCTCTTTCCTTTTTCATATATTCAAATAATCTTTTACTGTCCGTCTTAATATTACTTGCTAGTTCATCCTCAAAGTTTACTTTCTCTCTCATTAATGCTGGCAAGTCATATCCCGGAATGCATCCTGTCATAATATGCCATAATTTTTATTTTGGCAATTTGTTTACCATCGTGGTCAGTCGCTGAAGAGTCATAGAGTCATACAGATTGGAAATAGACCCTTCAGTCCACCCAGTATATACCAACCATAATCCCAAACTAAACTAGTCCCGCCTGCCTGTTCCTGGCCCACATCCTTGCAAACCTTTCCTATTCATATACTTATCCAGATGTCTTTTAAATACTGTAACTGTATCCACATCTACCACTTCCTCTGGCAGTTTGTTCCACACACGAACCACCCTCTGTGTGGAAAAAATTGCCCCTCGTATCTTTTTTAAATCTTTCTCCTCTCACCTTAAAAATATGTCCCCCAGTTTTGAACTGCCCAACCCTAGAGAAAAGACTTTTGCTATTCACCTTATCTATGCCCCACATGATTTTATAAACCTCCAAAAGGTCACCCCTCAACCTCCTACACTCCACTGAATAAAGTCCCAGTCTACCCAGCCTGTCCTTATAATTCAAACCCTCCGTTCCCAGTAACATCCTGATAAATCTCCTCCGTACCCTTTCCAGTTTAATAATATCCTCCCTATAACAGGGTGACCAGAACTGGACATAATACTCCAGAAGAGGCCTCACCAACACAAGAGTTTACCAATGTACCAATATGGCAAATTTTAAAATGAGCTATTTTATGCTTTATAAGAGCTAAGTGAAATTGTCTTATTGTAAGTGGAGATTAAGACAGATATCTGATAGATTCTCAAACTGAGTGAAGTGTTTCCACTTTAAAGTTCCTTCCTCAGCTGATACAGCCATACTCCAATGTCCTTTAGGGAAGGAAACTGTCATCCTTACCTGGTCTGGCCCACATGTCACTCCAGACTCACAGCAATATGATTGGCGCTTACAGCCCTCTGAAATGGCTGAGCAAGGTACCTAATTGTATGAAACCACCAAAATGTCTGAAAGAACAAACCAAATCAGATGGACCATCTGGTGTTGACTGGAAATGACAATGACAAAAACAGCCCTGTTGCCCCTGCAGAGTCCTCCTCACTAACATCTGGGGGTTAGTGCCAAAAATTGAGAGAGCTGTCTCACAGACGAGTAAAGCGACAGCCTGACGTAGTCATACTCACGGAAACATACCTCCCAGACGATAGGTGAGGTGATGGCCTAGTGGTATTATTGCTGGACTGTTAATCTAGAGACCCAGATAACACCTAGGGGACCTGCGTTCAAATCCTGCCACAGCGGATGGTGCAATTTGAAATCATTAAGTATCTGGAATTAAGAATCTAATGATGACTGTTCATCTAGTTCACTAGTCCCCTTT
>NW_025979567.1:0-6035 GCF_021869965.1 Rhincodon typus | reverse complement strand
TTCATCCAGCTCTACACCTTGTTATGTCTATTAAAATAATTAGTTCTGTTTTGGGACTACTAGTCATTCATGAGTGGAGTAAGTCCGATATTTGCCCCACTCTACACTGCCACAAGGGTTTTTTTTTGAAAACAGGGGCCCTGCAACAGGGATGAGACCCCTTACTTGAGGGAAGGGTAATGTCATTCAACGAAGAATCCAGAACTGGTGGATGTTGTAAGTACGTGGACTCAAATCCCAACACACAGCAGCTAGTGTCAATTTGAATTCATTCAAAACAATGTGGAATTGAAAAATCAGCCTCAGGAACAGTGACCACATTCATTATCATTACCACCTGGCTCATCCATTCTGAAGAAGGGTCGCTGGACCCGAAACATTAACTCTGATTTGTCTCCACAGGCAGGCTGCAAGACCTGCTGAGCTTTTCCAGCAATTTGTGTTTTTGTTTCTGGTTAACTGATGTTCTTTTTCTAAAAATTCATTCATGGGATGAGGCTGTCACTGGCTAGGCCAGCATTTATTACCCATCACTAATTGCCCGAGAGCAGTTAGGAGTCAACCACGTTGCTGTTGGTCTGGAGTCCCACGTAGGCCAGACCAGGTAAGGAAGGCAGTTTCCTTCCCTAAAGGACATTAGTGAACCAGATGGGTTTTTCTGAGAATCGACAACAAGTCACGGTCGTCATTATTAGACTCTTAATTCCATATTTTTATGGAGTTCAAATTCCACCATCTGCCGTGGTGAGATTTGAACCCAAGTTCCCAGAAAATTACCTGGATCTCCAGATTAACAGTCTAGTGATACTACTTAGGGGGCGGCATGGTGGCTCAGTGGTTAGCACTGCTGCCTCACAGTGCCAGGGACTCAGGTTCAATTCCACCCTCGGGCAACTGTCTGTGTGGAGTTTGCACATTCTCCCTGGTCTGCGTGGGTTTCCTTCGGGTGCTCCGGTTTCCTCCCACAGTCCCAAGATGTGCAGGCTAGGTAGACTGGCCATACTAAATTGCTGTAGTGTTCAGGGATGTGTAGATTAGGTGGGTTATAGGGGGATGGGTCTGGGTGGGATGCTCTGAGGGTCGGTGTGGACGTGCTGGGCCGAAGGGCCTGTTTCCACACTGTAGGGATTCTATGTTCTATGATAATACCACTTGGTCATCGCCGTTGTTTCTGGAATCTGCCAACCTGGCCTTGCCCACGTGACTCCAGATCCAGAGCAACACGGTTGACTCTTATCTGCCCTCTGAGAAGGCCCCAACAAGCCACTCAGCTCAAAGGACATTAGGGATGAGATGGCCTTACCAGAGGCACCTACATCCCATCAAAGAAGCAAAAAGCAAAGCTGACACTGATGCAGGGCCTAACTCCTACTTTGAAGGACATCTAAACAAAATGGTCGCCACAAATATGGTTGCCAGAACAATACCTGCAGAGACTGGGCACAGGGCATTCTGCTGTGAAAATGCCACAGAGTGCATCAAAAAAGTGGGCTTAACATATACCAAAGTTCTACTCTGTTAGCTGCACCAGCCTGTGAGAGGATTCTTTCGGAGGACACAGGTTGCTAGAGCGTATCACAGTGTCACTGTCAGCGGTCAAGAGTAAATGACATATGAAATGTAAATGCTGGAAATTAGAAACTAAAACCAGAAAGTTCTGCAAATGCAGAGGAGTCAGTCAGCATCTGTAAAGAAAACAAGCAGGTAGCTCTTCCTGGTGCATGCCCTTGATCGAAACAAAAATGTTAAAAATGATCGGTTTAGTCAAGTATGAAAGAGGCAGAAGAAAAAAGCAGAAAAGTGGAAACACGTTTTAATTCTGGTGAAGGACTGGAAGAAGTACAAAAGGAGATCCGAGCAGCAAACAAACAAAAATTTACAAAGATCGCTGTCTCACATAGGCCTCAGGCAGTGGAGAAGATATCCTTCCTGCACTTAGACAGCAGAGTGCCTGTGGAGAAGGATAGGAAACAGGATCCTGGAGAAAGGAGGTGGTGGAATTTGGCTGAAAGCGGTGGAAGTGGAGCTGGTGGGTTCCAATGGTTGGGGAAAGGGCCACAGCTGCTGAGAGGAGAGTGAGGAGAACGGCTCAGGAAATGGACAGATCGCGTCGGACACACTGACGATCATCACGGAGGAGAAACAGTTGGAAAAGGATGGGATTTCAGAAATCCTGGTACGGACAGTGGAGTCATCAGATCAGAGATGATGGGGAAACCAGGATAAAGAAATGTCGCCTTTGCAAAAAGGTGGAACGGGAGTAATCCAGACTTATTGCGGAATCTGTGGATCTGCAGTAACATCATTGCTTGTAACGGTCGGAGAGACGTTTTGGGAAGATTCTGAGACAGATACCATAAGATGACAAGTCAAATAATATGAATGAGGTTATATAGCTGTAGGGCCATTCCTGTTGATGGTCTAGCATTGGGCAGCACACAATACACATACATTACACAAAACACCAAGAGCAGAGGAAAAAGTGACAGCATTTATTCAAAAGAGAATGAGTGGGGAAAAATACATCGATAAATCATCAGAACCCAACAACAGTCAAAAACAAACGCAGTATCTCTTTTCTGTTAAATTTAGATTTGAAGGGAAAAACTGCAAAGTTTAATCGGCTTCTTCACATATATCTCAACCGGTATGACAGTGTTTGTCAAACAGCACATGCATTTGCAAAGTTGATGCAGTTTAGTTCTGTAGTATCATTGTCCAAATAATGTGCGTTCTCAGTTGTTTTAAAGTGTCCAGTAACTTATGGATTTGGATTAGGATTCGGTCAATGGGGCCATCTCAAATATCAGCTCGTCATGTGGCAGCATCTCTATTTCACTCACAAAACAATCTCCTGCAGCTGGAGTTTTACACTGGTAACAAAGGTGACACTGAAAAGATTTTCACAACCTATACATCCAAAATAAAAAGGGAACGTATCTGACATCGACTCCTCAATATAATATCCTTCCTCTGAACTCACCAGTTTGCTTGAACTAGCTGTGCACAGGCTTAGATTGCTCAACCCTAAAATTCTACGGCCCTCACGTAGGAGGGATTATTCAGTTACGCTGTTCACAGTCTCACTTGCAGCATAGAACGAGACTGTCCAGCCAGTTGCACCTCTTTGATAATTTTACTACGCCTCTCATCCCCAGGGTTTGTCCATAATCCTGTAAACTCCTCCACCTTTGAGTGCCTCTCCAACTCCCTTTTAACATTATTTCAGGAATCAGCTTCCGTCATCATTTCAGGTCGAGGTTCCAGATTCTGACAACATGCTGCGTGAAGATTTCTCTTGATCTCCTGTAGATCATTTCCCAATTACTTTGACTCCATGTTCTCTAGTTATTGACCCACCTGTCAACCCATCAAACTCTAGTACCATCTTGAAGATCTCTATTAAGATTACCTCTCAACCTTCTCTGTTCTGGTGGGGAACAGCTGTAATATTTCCAACCTCTCCTCATAACATCAAACTGTCACATGAAGATCACATCCTGGTAAACCTCTTCTGTGCCCTCTCTAAGAGCTTCACATCTTCCTAAAGTGTAGAGCCCAGTATTATCCAACATACTCCAGCTGAGATTTGAACCATCATTTGTACACTTCTGGCACTGATCCCTTTGCTTTTATACTCCACTCTACAAACATGAATAATGCATATGCTTTTTCAACCACTTTGTGAACTTGCTCTGTCATCCTTTTTTTAGGATTGGTGTATATGGACACCAGTGTCTCTGAGCTTGTCACACATTTAAATATTTTGCCACATCGTATACCATCTTTCCATATTAGACCCCCAAAGGCATCATTTCATAGCTCTCTGTACTGAACCTCATTACCCATTTCTATCCATTTCACCATTCTACCTTATGTCATCCTGCACACTCTCATTATCCTTTTCTACTTTCGGCATTGTTTGAAAGCATTATAATTGGCTCCATGCATTGGAGTCTAGGTACTTATAAAAATTGAGCAAAGTAATGGATCTAAATTAATCCTTGTGAAACTCCACAACAAACTGCTCAAAGCCTGAAAAACATCCCTCATCACCACACTTTTACTTACCGAGTCTGAGCCAATTTTGTATCCAAACCATCACTTAACCTACCCACTCATGACTTCCAGAAGTCTCAGTACCAAGCACCTACTGTTTTGAAACTTGATCAATATCCTCTACTGCTTTATGACTTCTATAGTTTTGAGTAAACCCTCCTGTGAAGAGGAACACAAATAATGGATTTCCATTCTTCACCAACAATACTGGCAGCTGCCTTTACTAGAATAACATTTACTGCTTTCTAAAGGCTGGTCATTGCGTGCACTTTAAAATATTTTGGTCTGCTGTAAATGAAAGTAATAAACTAAATTATACTGCATTATAGACACCGATGCTGAGCCATACTCCAGAACATCAAATCTAGAACACGCAATGTAATCTGCATAACCTATTAGTTAGCTTCTTTAGTGTCATTAATATTTCTACAGTAAATACAAGAATTATTTTCAGCATTTTTTAATTGTTCGTAGATCAGGTCAATGCCATAATACATTGGATATACTAACACCAGAAAGTAACAACTTCCATGTGTACCCACACAGCGCAGATTTTATTGCCCAGATTATGCAGCAGATTGAGGTGTTAGGGAGACACTTAACCAGGGTGAAGGATAATTCAGAACTGACCCTCACACAACCGGTATTCACTTAGACAGACACACAAAGCTTTGCTGGTAGTGGCAGGGTGTCTTTGGAGAGGAGGCAAAGAGATAGGAGAGAGTTTTCGTGAGAAACAGACTCTAAGGCTACAGGTGTCATGAGTTTAAAGTGCCATCACTTACCCGGTAATCTTTAGAGATGGTATCCGGTGCTGGTGTCGTCGAAAGCTGGGTTGAAATAGTAGCAGCTATGAGCTGTTTACACCATTCAACATGAGATCCTGGAGGGCTGTGTGAACAGGAGAACCCATCAGGTTCCACCAACAACAGTGGCTTAATTAAAAACCAGACCGCACCATTTTATTATTGCTGTTAATAATAGTTGATCACTTCAGAAAGCAGTTGTTTAAAATCAAACACCCAACTAATCAGCATATTTTTAAACACAGGACCATCCTCACGCATTACATTCCAATCTGACCACAAAGTTAATCACACTTTAACAAGCTGGTTGATGAGTTGATTTGTCCTAAAACAGTACGGTGAAGAATCTTACGGCATAGAGGTAGTGCCACTACCTATGAGCCAGAAGGTCCTGTATTCGAGTACCACCTACTCCAGAGGAGTGACATAACACAACAGGTTGATTGAATGTCTAAAACAGTGGAGCTGTGTAACTCAGTCAGTACAGGATAAGGGTGTATTGAACTGCCTGAAAAAAGCAACAGGCTTGGCGTCAGCAATTATCAAATCATAGCACAACTTACAGACACTCTAACTTATAGTTGTGTCTGGATGAGTGCAACTCCAACACTATTTAGGAAGCTCGATACCATCCAGGACAAAGCAGGCTGCTTCACTGGTACTGCATCCGCCATCTTTAACATTCATTCCCTTCAGCACTGACACCAATAGCAGAAGTGTGTACCATGTATAGGACGTACTTCAGTAACTCACTGAGGCTCCTTCGAAACCCATGACCTTTACCAAAAGAAGAACAAAGGCAGCAGATGCATGCGGAAGACCACTACCTGCAAGATCCCCTCCCAAACCCCACCCCTACCAAGTCACGCTCACAATTCTTACTTGGAACTATGTGACAGTTCCTTTACTGTCACTGGGTCAAAATCCTGGAACTCCCTAGAACAGCACTCTGGGCTCCCCTACATCCCAAGCACTTCAGAGATTTCAAGAAGGCAGCTCTCTACCACCATCTCCAGGGTAACTAAAGATAAATCACAAGATACAGGCCATTGGCCCATTGCGTCAATGGTGGAGATAACAAGGTGTAGAGCTGGATGAACACAGCAGGCCAAGCAGCATCAGAGGAGCAGGAAGGCTGACGTTTCGAGCCTAGACCCTTCTTCAGACCCT
>NW_025979566.1:5488-6036 GCF_021869965.1 Rhincodon typus | reverse complement strand
GACACTGATATTCACCTTCACAGTAACACCCAGACACTGATATTCACCCTCACAGTAACACCCTCACACTGTTATTCACCCTCACAGTAACACCCAGACACTGATATTCACACTCACAGTAATACAATGACACTAATATTCACCCTCACAGTAACACCCTGAAACTGATATTCACCCTCACAGTAACACCCTGACACTAATATTCACCCTCACATTAAAACCCTGACACCGATATTCACCCTCACAGTAATATCCTGACACCGATATTCTCCCTCACAGTAACACACTGACACTGATATTCACCCACACAGCAACACCCTAACACTGATATTCACCCTCACAGTAACACCCTCAAACTGACATTCACCCTCACAGTAACACACTGACACTAATATTCACCCTCACAGTAACACACTGACACTGATATTCACCCTCACAGTAACACCCTGACAGTGATATTCACCTTCACAGTAACACCCAGACACTGATATTCACCCTCATAGTAACACCCTCACACTGTTATTCACCCTCACAGTAACAACCAGACA
>NW_025979566.1:4447-4988 GCF_021869965.1 Rhincodon typus | reverse complement strand
TATTCACCCTCACAGTAACACACTGACACTGATATTCACCCTCACAGGAACACTCTGACACTGTTATTCACCGTCACAGTAACACCCTTACACTGATACTCACCCTCACAGTAATACCCTGACACTGATATTCACCCTCACAGTAACACACTGACACTGATATTCACCCTCACAGCAACACCCTGACACTGATATTCACGCTCACAGTGACACTCTGACACTGATATTCACACTCACAGTAACACACTGACACTGATATTCACCCTCACAGTAACACACTGACACTGATATTCACCCTCACAGTAACACCCTGACACTGATATTCACGCTCACAGTGACACCCTGACACTGATATTCACCCTCACAGTAACACCCTAACACTGATATTCACCCTCACAGTAACAAACTGACACTGATATTCACCCTCACAGTAACACCCTGACACTGATATTCTCCATCACAGTAACACCCAGACACTGATATTCACTCTCACTTTAACACCCTGACACTGATATTGTCCCTCACAGTAACTCCCTGACAC
>NW_025979566.1:3292-3947 GCF_021869965.1 Rhincodon typus | reverse complement strand
TCACCCTCACAGTAACACCCTGACACTGATATTCACCCTCACAGAAACACAGTGACACTGATATTCACCCTCACAGTAACACCCTCACACTGATATTCACTCTCACAGTAACACCCTCACACTGATACTCACCCTCACAGTAACTCACTGACACTGATTTTCACCCTCACAGTAACACCCTCACAGTGATACTCACCCTCACAGTAACACCCTGACACTGATATTCATCTTCACAGTAACACCCTGACACTGATATTCACCCTCACAGTAACATTCTGACACTGATACTCACCCTCACAGTAACACCCTGACACTGATATTCACCCTCACAGTAACACCCTGACACTGATATTCACCCTCACAGTAACACCCTTACACTGATACTCACCCTCACAGTAACACCCTGACACTGATATTCACCCTCACAGTAACACCCTGCCACTGATATTCACCCTCACAGTAACACCCTGACACTGATATTCACCCTCACAGTAAAACCCTGACACTGATATTCACCCTCACAGTAACACCCTGACACTGATACTCACCCTCACAGTAACACCCTGACACTGATATTCACGCTCACAGTAACACCTTGACACTGATATTCACCCTCACAGTGACACACTGACACTGACATTCACGCTCTCAATAA
>NW_025979566.1:2258-2792 GCF_021869965.1 Rhincodon typus | reverse complement strand
ACACTGATACTCACCCTCACAGTAACACTCTGACACTGATACTCACCGTCACAGTCACACACTGACACTGATATTCACCCTCACAGTAATCCCCTGACACTGATACTCACCCTCACAGTAACACCCTGACACTGATATTCACCCTCACAGTAACACCCTGACACTGATATTCACCCTCACACTAAGAACCTGACACTGATATTCACCCTCACAGTCACACACTGACACTGATATTCACCCTCACTGTAACACCCTGACACTGATATTCACCCTCACAGTAACACCCTCACAGTGATACTCACCCTCACAGTAACATACTGACACTGATACTCACCCTCACAGTAACACTCTGATACTGATATTCACCCTCACACTAACACTCACACACTGATATTCACGCTCACAGTAACACCCTTACACTGATATTCACCCTCACAGTAACACCCTGACATTGATACTCACCCTCACAGTAACACCCTGACACTGATATTCACACTCACAGTAATACCCTGACACTGATAATCACCCTCACAG
>NW_025979566.1:1045-1758 GCF_021869965.1 Rhincodon typus | reverse complement strand
TATCAGTGTCAGGGTGTTACTGTGAGGGTGAATATCATGACCAGGGTGTTACTGTGCGGGTGAATATAAGTGTCAGGGTGTTACTGTGAGGGTGAATATCAGTGTCAGGGTGTTGCTGTGAATGTGAATATCAGTGTCACAGTGTTACTGTGAGGGTGAATATCAGTGTCAGGGTGTTACTCTGAAGTTGAATATCAGTGTCAAGGTGTTACTGTGAGCATGAATATCAGTGTCAAGGTGTTACTTTGACTGTTGATATCAGTGTAAGTGTGTTATTGTGAGGGTGAATATCAGTGTCAGGGTGTTACTGTGAGGGTGACTATCAGTGTCAGGGTATTACTGTGAGGATGAATATCAGTGTCAGGGTGTTGCTGTGAGGGTAAATATCAATGTCAGGGTGTTACTGGGAGGGTGAGTATCAGTGTAAGGGTGTTATTTTGAGCGTGAGTATCAGTGTCAGGGTGTTACTGTGAGGGTGAGTATCAGTGTCAGAGTGTTACTGTGAGGGTGATTATCAGTGTGAGGGTGTTACTGTGAGGGTGAATATCAGTTTCAGGGTGTTACTGTGACGGTGAGAATCAGTGTGAGGGTGTTACTGTGAGGGTGAATATCAGTGTGAGGGTGTTACTGTGAAGGTGAATATCAGTGTCAGTGTGTTACTGTGACGGTGAATATCAGTGTCAGGGTGTTACTGTCAGGGTGAGTATCAGTGT
>NW_025979566.1:0-545 GCF_021869965.1 Rhincodon typus | reverse complement strand
AGGGTGTTACTGTGAAGGTGAATATCAGTGTCAGTGTGTTACTGTGACGGTGAATATCAGTGTCAGGGTGTTACTGTCAGGGTGAGTATCAGTGTCAGGGTGTTACTGTGAGGGTGAATATCAGTGTGAGGGTGTTACTGCCAGGGTGAGTATCAGTGTCAGTGTGTTACTGTGAGGGTGAATATCAGTGTGAGGGTGTTACTGTGAGGGTGAGTATCATTGTCAGCGTGTTACTGTGAGCGTGAGTATCAGTGTCAGGGTGTTACAGTGAGGGTGAATATCAGTGTCAGGGTGTTACTGTGACGGTGAGAATCAGTGTGAGGGTTTTACTGTGAAGGTGAATATCAGTGTCAGGGTGTTACGGTGAGGGTGAATATCAGTGTGAGGGTGTTACTGTGAGGGTGAACATCAGTATCAGGGTGTTACTGTGAGGGTGAATATCAGTGTCAGGGTGTTACTGTGAGGGTGACTATCAGTGTCAGGGTATTACTGTGAGGATGAATATCAGTGTCAGGGTGTTGCTGTGAGGGTAAATATCAATGTCA
>NW_025979565.1:0-6036 GCF_021869965.1 Rhincodon typus | reverse complement strand
TTTGATATTTTGCCGCATTTCTGTAGCACGTGTCACAAGGAATAAAAGACACAATCATTGAGCGCGCGGTCCTTCTATGACGGTATAGAGGCGCGTGAAATGCCGAGGCTGTGAGCTCTAACCTCACCCGGAACAGCTTTTATTGACATGGAGCAGAGATTTTTGGTGCATCAGGCTGTGGGAAAATGTCGTTGAGCAAAACAGAATTTCTTGCACCAGACCAGTCTCTCTATTTGGATAATGATCAGTACCCGCGGGAAATACCTCAATTATCAACCGAAAAGCATAATTTTTCAGCAGGAGAAGGATGATCTGAGGAGAGACAAACGCGGACGATGTTTTAGCTCGATGATCTATCCCATATCGCTGACACAGCGCTGTGATAAATTCCGGGAAGGGCTGTTTATCTGTTTCGTAGTATTCAATTTGCTGCGTGCATATTCATACAAGGGGTTCCAATGATCGAAAAGAATTAGATTTATCTCATTGAGCAGTTAGAAAGTTGTCGCCAAGTGAGTGAGTGGAGGAGAAAACAAATCCGTCCATCCCACTTGTATCAGCTCCTGGGGAGATCGTGAGAGTGGAAAGACGTGACTTCTGCAAGTTTGCAGCGCCAGTCCTTATCGCAATGCAAAGCATTTGACAGATTTGTTCCTGATTGAAGTGTTTACTGGAAGCAGGGAGCTGAGCAAGATATTGGGTAAACCGATTCAGCTGTGAGAGGCGAAACAGCGAATTCCTTTCTTGCAGTGCGAATGAGATTGTATAGCGCAGAGAATTTCGATATGTGTTCCCGATCACTGGAGAGTCCATAACCAGAGATCACAGTTTGAGGATAAGCTGCAAGCCAGTTAGGTCTGAGGTGAGAGAATATCATCACCAGAAAGCAATGAGCCTGAAGAATTTTGTGTTACACAAAACATTTGAAGCTAAGACATTGATTAGTTTTATAAGAAGGAGTTAGTCATGGTTCTTCGGGTTCAAGGGTCAAAAGGATCTGGGGTGAAAAGTGAAACAGAGTACTGAGTTGGGTGATCCCTATGATCATATTGAATAGAGGAGCAGGCTGGAAGACCGACTGGCCTCTTCCTGCTCCAAAGTCGAAACAAAGCGACCTCGCACCGAGCCTTGTGAAGCAACACAACAAACAGATTATCAAAGACAAAAACACCCACAAACGCGAATCCGTTGTTTCTTGCTGCAATTTTGTATCCGATTAGTGAGGTGCACTGACGCTAATTTCACTCTTCTTTGAGAGATGTAAGTAAATAGCTGTGTTCTTTAACAAAGAAATGATGATGACGTTGGCGTAGTGTGGGTCATGTTACGGAATGAAAAGCCCCGTGACAGTGTGGATGTAAAATTGTCTGTGAGGAATTGATTTCCACACTCGAGCACAGTGCACAGTGTTGTTCCAAGAAGTCTTATTGAGACCACCTCTCTTCTGAACCGATGTTAATGAGCCGCACATTTTGGTGCAGACAAGTTCAAAATCCAAAATGAGACAAAAATGCATAGAGTCAGAGATCATAGAAAACCAACATATGGACAGAGACCATTCGGCCCATTGATGCTGCACCGACCCTCGAAGAAAAACAAAGTTGCTGGAAAAGCTCAGCAGTTCCGGCAGCATATGTGAAGAAAACATTTTAGTTAACGTTTCGGGTCCGGTCACCGTTCCTCAGACCCGAGAAGAGCTTTCTGTAAACTTGCATTTACCACGGCTGAACTATCCGGTCTGCACATCAGTGCACAAGACGTGCAATTTCCAATGGCCAATTCACCTAACCTGCATATGTTTCGCCTGTGAGAAGAAACCTCAACGGAGACCAGGGGGGAAGGCACAAACTCCACACAGACCTCACCCAATTTTGAATCCAAAATGATTGGCGCCTCCCCGGCAGCGAATTGAAACCCGGTGTCCCGCGTGACGGGCGAGAAGACTAATCACTACATTACCGAGGATGGCTCATGGCGCCCTTACCCCCACACCTTGAGACCCCTAATCGTGCACTCGGCAAATAAAACTGCTTTACTATCCTAATTCTATTTTCCATCGTTTGGCCCATAGCCTTGTATGCTTTAGCATCACAAATTTACCTTTGAATATTTCTTCAAGTTATTAGGATATCTGCCTCTAGTGGCACTTACAGGCACTGGCTTCCAGATTCCAAACACGCACTGGCTGAAAAAGGTTTTCCGTCCATTTACTCAAACCTTCCTCTGTCTTACTTTAAATCTATGGCCCCGTCGTGATTTATTCCTCCACCAAGAGGAAACGTTTCTTTCAGTCCACCCTATGAATATCCCTACTTATTTTGGACAGCTCAATCTTGTCTCCTGTAATCCTCTGCTCTGAGGAAAACGAACCAAGATTGTTCAAGAGATAGTAGGAACTGCAGATGCTGGAGAATCTGAGATAACAAGGTGTAGAGCTGGATAAACACAGCAGGCCAAGCAGCATCATAGGGATTTCACAAGCTTCAAAATCTCCCCTCCCCCTACCGTATCCCAAAACCAGCCCAGCTCGTCCCCGCCTCCTTCACCTGTTCTTCCTCCCACCTATCCCCTTCTCCCACCTCAAGCCGCACGCCCATCCCCTACCTACTGACCTCATCCCGCCCCCTTGATCTGTCCGTCCTCCCTGGATTGACCTATCCCCTCCCTAACTCCCCAACTACACTCACCTTTACTGGCTCCATCCCCGCCTCTTTGACCTGTCTGTTTCCTCTCCACCTATCTTCTCCTCTATCCATCTTCTATCTGCCTCCCTCTCTCTCCCTATTTATTTCAGAACCCCCTTCCCCTCCCCCACTTCTGATGAAGGGTCTAGGCCCGAAACGTCAGCTTTCCTGCTCCTATGATGCTGCTTGGCCTGCTGTGTGCATCCAGCTCCACACCTTGTTATCCAAGATTGTTCAATCTCTCTTCATAACTGAAACTCTTCAGCCTAGAACATATTCTGGTAAACCTCTTCTGCATCGTTTCTCGTGCTATCACATCCCTGCTATAATGTGAATTACAGAACTGTATATAATACGCCAGCAAGAGCCGAAAGAACAAATGAAGTAAATGATGCAGAAAATCACAGAAAATGGTCTATTTCATCGAAGTCTCTTTTGATCAATGCTGTACTGTGTCCTTTTCCTGAGTCTGATACTCCAGTAATCACTGGTGCATGTCAGGAAAAAGCTGCTCCATGATGTTTGGTCTCACAACCGCAGTATCTCATTGGATCGACTGGTTTGAAGGTCCCGTTGGTAAGTCTGGAGCACGTTCATTCAGCAACAGTTGAAGTAACAGGACAGACTGAAAGGTGTCAATGTAAAAATGAATGTTAGATTGCGCAGTGCCTCAGTGAAGTGAACCGAGGAATGTAAAGGAGGTTTGGTGATTGTGGGAGGGACAGAAATCTTCAAGAACTGGGCTTGAATTCTGATACATAGATACGTAGATACGTAGATACGCAAAATAACGAGTGTTTGAGGGAAGAAAATCATCAGTTCGGGGAATATTTTCAAGTAAAAATGTTTGACATTTTGCTGCATTTCTGTAGCACCTGTCACAAGGCCTAAAAAAAGCGACAAACACACACTGCCATGACTTGGATTCGAACAAAACCCCGACAACCACAACACAGAGTAACAGCGCGACAGAGCAATACATGGTTCACCAAGGCAATGTGGAGAATGGCAGAAGGTATGTTAAGATCAGTACCAGTTACACAACAGGAATTCTTGCTGAACAGTGGACTAAGATGCGGGAACTCAGCATGAGCTGAACTTTTAACTTAATGGAGATTCCATGATTCAGAATGTTGAAGGCTAAGATTGATAGTTTTCGACAAAACATCAAGGACTCAGGGGATAGTGCAGGATATTGTTGAAATGTATTCTTCAATAGCAATTTAGCTTTACTCGTTTACTTCATCAGTTCCCCCACACAAGGAAGTAACCACTGCTGCAGACGATCATATAATCCCAGTTCCTGGGCCCGGAACCAAAGAAACTCAGTGCCCCAGCCATGAAGATACAACCGGAAATGGGGATGGCACTGAGCGGGTGGAGCTACTCTATGGCTCCAGTTAAAACTGACTCAGAGATAGTAGGAACTGCCGATGCTGGAGAATCTGAGAAAACAAGGTGTAGAGCTGGACAAACACAGCAGGCCAAGCAGCATCAGAGGAGCAGGAAGGCTGACGTTTCGGGCCTAGACCCTTCTTCAGAAATGTGGCTGTCGTGACACAATCGGTGAGCGCGCGGTCCTTCTATGACGGTATAGAGGTGCGTGAAACACCGAGGCTGTGAGCTCTAAGCTCACCCGGAGCTGCTTTTATTGACATGGAGCAGGGATTATTGGGGCATCAGGCTGGACCGAGCAATCTTAGTCAGCATGGAATTTGTTTAAAAAGACTAGCTTCTTTTGTTGGATCATGATCTGTCCCGGGAAAATGTTTCAATTATCAGTCAAATTAGAGATTACTCCTCTGTCAACCGACAGATTGCCCCCGCCTGTTAAATTCATTGTTTGTATGTTTGTCTGTGTGTCTTTTAAAACAGAATTCTTATTCCATATCCACGACCTTTTCATCAGAACCAGGCAAATTTTCATGTGCTTGTCGCCATAGAGAAAGGATTTTATGATTTTGGAAGGCAGAAAGGCAAGAACAGGATGATAAAGACAGAATGGCAAATGATAGCCTTCAGATGAACTTAAATGTCAATGGACATGATCCGGGGAATGTTACCATCCACAGACAAACAAAAACTGGGAATGTAACAAAAACAGAAATTTCTGGAGAAACTCAGTAAGTCTGACAGTATCTATGGAACAAAAGCAGAGTTTATGTTTCCGGTTCAGAGACACTTCTTCAGAACTTTTTTAGAATGAGGAATGTAACTGCTGGATTAGCCTTTACCGAAAGTTCAGAAAAATCATGAGTCTGTCCATCTGAATGAGTTGCTGGACGACTCAACCCCTTCGTCTGACATTGTGAGTATGTTCATGGTACGTTGCTGTTTGTGTTTGTGTGTGTGTGTGTGTCTGTTTCTGTCTGTCACATTCTGGTTAGCGTGACACATTGGAATTGTACAAGCAGGAAGGCGTGCCACCAAGTGTGCTCCTATTCAAAAGCAAGAAGGAAGTTACAATCTATTTCAGTTGTGGGTTGCATGATAGATAATAGCATAGTGGCACAGCGGGAGTATGCTGGGCCTATAACTGAGAGATCATGGATTGAAACCATCCCTGCTATTTACACAACAAACTGATGTTTGTTCCCTGAGTAGTAGTGTTTAAGCCAGCTTTGCTCACACTGTCTCCGCATCAGCTTCTTGCTCCCAGTCAACAATTCAATCTGCAGTAAACCGCATTTATTCCAGCATGGACACACACTGTAAATATTACAAACACACGCCAGCTGATACTTTTCCCCTTCACTCAATCTTTTCTTAAATGGAACTAACACTGGCATGATGGTCCGAATGGCCTTCTCCTGTTCTCTGTCACTCTGGGATGATCTGAACAGTGACAGTTATTCTCTACAATGAAGCAATACAGCGGGGAGATAGCAGTGTAGTGGTGATGTATCTCCTAGTAATCCCTCGGGACTGACCATGTCAGCTGCTGGAGTTTACACTCAATGAATAAAATCTGGAATATAAATCTGATTTCACAAACAAAACCATGACTTTTAATTTCCTGAAATCCCAGTCATTCATGTCTCCTTGGGAGGGAGGTCCTTACCTCGTCTGGCATACAAGTGACTCCAAGCCCACAACAACATGGTTCACCCCAAACTATCCTCTGACATCAGTTCAAGGTGAATTCGGGATGAACAACAAATGCTGTCCTGACCAGTGCTCCCCACATCCCGTGGGAGAACAAGAATGAATGAAAACACATTCACAGCAGGCAAGAACAGGCCTTGGTCCTGCGTGGACTTGAATTCACCTGATTGCCCAACCTGGATAGACACAAGAACACCCACACCACAGAGAAACCAGAGAAACGTGGGGACTGAGGGAAGGATTCAGT
>NW_025979564.1:0-6036 GCF_021869965.1 Rhincodon typus | reverse complement strand
AAGAATACTTAACAAATGGCAGGACACGGGTAGCTCGGAGGAACAGAGGGATCTTGGGTTAATTATTCACCGACTGCCGGCAGAGCACATGAATAGGATAGTTAAGAAGGCATCAGGGACACTTGCTTTCATCTGTCGTGGCATCGAGTACAAGAGCAAGGAGGTAATGCTGGAAGTTGTTCAGGGTGTTGGTCAGGCCATAACTGGAGTACTGTGTGCAGTTCTGGTCACATCACTACAGGAAGCATGTGATGACACTAGAGGGGGTATAGAGGAGGTTCACCAGGATGTTGCTGGAGTTGGAGAAACTGAGCTATAAGGAGAGACTGGAGAGGTTTGGTATGTTTTCTGTAGAGCACAGAGGACTGAGGGGGTAACATGCCTGAGGTGCATAGGATTATGTGAGGGAGGGACAGGGTGAATAGAAAGCAGCTGTTCCCCTTGGTTGAGGGGTCAATCACAAGGGGGGCATAGTTTTAGGGTAAGGGGTAGGAGATTTGAGAAAAAACAAAACTTCTTCGCTCAGTTGGTGGCGGGAATCTGGAATGCATAGCCTAGGAAGGTAGTGGAGGTACAACCTTTAAAATAAAAATTTGGATGAGCACTTGAAATATCATAACATTCATGAATAGATTAATGGATGAGGCAATGGTGTAGTGGTATTACCACTGGACTGTTAATTCAGAGACCCAAATAACGTTCTGTGGACCCGGGTTTGAATCCTGCCACCGTAGATGGTGGAATTTGAATCCAATAAATATCTGGAATTAAGAATCTAATGATGACCATGTGAATCCATTGTTGGATGGAAAAACCCATCTGTTTCCCTAATGCCCTTTAGAGAAGGAAACTGCCATCCTTACCTGGTCTGGGCCTACATGTGATTTCAGACACAGCAATGTGGTTGACTCATAACTGCCCTCTGGGCAATAAATTCTGTCTAGCCAGCAATGCCCTCATCCTGTTAATGAATGGGGAAAAAAGACAGGGATGTGGGGGAAATTGGGATTAGCGCCCCTTATTGGTAGTTATTGCTGGTGCAGACTCAATGGGCTGAAGGGCCTTTTCTGCATTGTATGGAGCTATAACTCTATGAGATGAGATTCTTTGCCCAGGCGGTGGTGAATCTTTGGACCTTCTTCACCACACGGTCTACTTTCAAGGAAATATAAACCTGCGCTCGTAAGGTCTCATTGTTCATCAACACTCCCCAGGACCTTACCATTAAGCGTATAAGTCCTGCCCTGATGTGCCTCTCCCAAAATGCAGCACCTCACAATTATCTAAATTAAAAACCATCTGCCACTCCTCGGCCCACTGGCCCATGGAACTAGTTTAGTTTGGGAAACCTGGTCAGCATGAACGAGTTGGGCTGAAGGGTCTGTTTCCATGCTGTGTGACTCTGTGAGTCATAGAACATAGAACATAGAACAGTGCAGCACAGTACAGGCCCTTCGGCCCACAATGTTGTGCCGAACTTTTACCCAAAACCTAAGGTCTATCGAACCTCCACCGCTACCTTAGCATTCAACGACTCTATCTCTCTCATGCCATTGAATTTGGAAGATGGGAAAAAGAAGGATGGCTAGCCAAGTGTACTCTGCCATTCAATAAGATGATGTTTGGAATCTTAATTGTACACTCTTGCCTGGCTCCATTAAATCCTTATGTTGAATTAGGCAGAATGTTTTTTCAGAAATTTGTAAGATGTGTTGTAAACATAGAGATTAGAACCTTTCCAGCTGTTCCCTTTTGAACCCTTTGCATTTTGTTTCTTATATTCCAAAATAAACCAAACCAAAACTGGAACTGTCCCCTTGGGAAAGTGGTGGGGCGTGCGGGGGGAGAGTGGGGGGAGGTGCAAAGAGAACTGAATGTCCCTTGGGGGTATTTGGCAGGGAACCCAGAACCAGGGGGTCATTGTCTAAGGTTATGGGGTAGGACTGAGATGGGGAGAAATGTCTTCACCCAATGAGTTGGGCGGGGGGACCCTGTGGAATTCTCTGCCACAGAAAGCGGTCGGGGCCGAAACACTGAATGTTTTGAAGAAGGAATTGGATATAGTTCTCATGGATAAAGGGATCAAAGGATGAAGGTGGGGGAACAGAGTTGGATGATCAGCCTACAATGTGATTGACTGATGGAGTGAGATTGAAGGGCTGAATGGCCTCCTGTTTTCTCCGTTCCCATGTGCACATTTGACCTCTCTGGCAGGTATGAGAAGATGATCAGCGGCATGTACCTGGGTGAGATAGTCCGCAACATCCTCATCGACTTCACAAAGCGGGGGCTGCTGTTCCGGGGCCAGATCTCGGAAAGGCTCAAGACCAGGGGCATCTTTGAAACCAAGTTCCTATCTCACATTGAGAGGTGAGTTACCGGGCTCGGGGGGTGGGTGGAGATGAGGGTTTGGGGAATGGGGGTGGGCGAGGGTGAAGATTGGAATTGGACTAGATTGCCGGATGGAACACCGAAGTGAAGCAATGGGCTGAGCGGCCTCCTGCTGTGCCCTGGTTACAAACCACCCCCTTCCTTCCCCCCACCCCTTCCCCAGGCTAACCCCCCACCGACCACCCCAAAACAATCATGGGTCTTTGGCAGCCTCCCCCTCTCCCGCAACACCCTTTCCCCCAGTGAGATGGAGAAACTTATTAAAGAATAGGGATTGCAGTGATGATAGATTGATCTAGCTATCCATCCGCCTGTCTCTGTCTCTCTGCCTCTCTCTGATGCACTTTCTCTCTCTTTCTTTGTCTCTCCCTCTCTTTGTTTCTCTCTCTCTGTATCTCTTTCTCGCTCTCTCTCAGTTTATATTCCTTTGTCTGTCTGTGTCTCTCTCTGTGTCTGTCTCTCCTTCTTTCTCTGTGCCTGTGTCTCTCTCTCTCTCCCTGCCTCTCTCTCTCTCTGTCTCTCTACCTGTCTCTCTCTCTCTATCTCATTCCCTGTCTCTCTCTCTCTGTCTCTCTATGTGTCTCTGTCACTCCATTTCTCTCTGTTTGTCCCACAAAATGTGTGGGACATGTCAAACAGCTGAAAGCTGGCACTGTAAGGGAAAGTTCTGGCTCCCTCCCCATGTTGGGACAGGCCTCAGCCTTTCAGATTGGCGTTGTCATGGTCGTGAGAAAGGAAGGGGGCTTCCTGGCCCCGAAGAGCCCTGCGGAATTTCCCATCTGGGCACAACTGCAAGAATACCAAATCTCACGGCGCTGGGTGGGGGCAGGATTGGAGAGGACCGGGGAACGGTAATTTATATGGCGTGGGTGCTAATTGGTTGGCAAGTGGGCTCTGATTGGCACGAGCACAGAGAATACTTCAAGGAGGATTTTTTGTTTCAGTTGAAATTAGGCCCAGCTGGCAGTCATTGCTCAGGGAGTTGACTTAGGGAGCATTTACCCTCATTGATGTGAGGGATGGGGGCAATCGGAGCTGGTTTTCACAGTTTTCTCGCTGGCGTTATCACACTTGAGCACATGTGGCCTAGCGCAGAATGGATCTTCACTTCCTTTGGCCCATTCACTCCTCAGTTGTGGCCAGCTACATTGGCATGGTCCCCTGGCACCTTCACCTCGAATCAGTGCCACATTCAGACAGGGGACTCAGGCCCTTGGGATATCATGAACAGCCAGTTTTTATCTTGTCATCGCTTGTAATGCAGAAAGTGCAGCAGCCAATATGCCCGCAGCAAACTCCTACCCACAGCAATTAGAATATTTTTCATCCCATTTGACGATGTTTGAGCTTGGTGCAGTATTGATTGCTCTGTCCCCTAACTGCCCCCTTGAGAAGATGGGGGAGGTGAGGGGCTTGGAGGGTGAACTTGCAGGGGGTGGTGTTCCCATGTACCTGCTGCCCTTTGTCCTTCTGGATGGAAGTGGGTCGTGGGTTTGGAAGGTGCTGTCTGAGGGGCCTCGGTGAGTTGCTGCAGTGCAGCTTGTAGACGGTACACACTGCTGTTACTGAGCGTCGGTGGTGGGGGGAGTGGGATGTTTGTGGATGTGGGGGGCTGCTTTGTCCATGGATGGTGTCGAGCCTCTCGAGTGTTGTTGGAGCTGCCCCCATCTGGGGCCAGTGGGAGTATTCCATCCCACTCCTGACTTGTGCCTTGTTGACGGTGGGACAGGCTTTGGGGGGGAGTCAGGAGGGGAGTTACTCGCTGCAGGATTCCCAGCCTCTGACCTGCTCTTGTAGTCACTGTGTTTATGTGGGGCTGGTCCTGTTCAGTTTGTGGTCAATGCTGTTATCGATCTGATGAACAGAGTGCGCTGGTGATCAAAAGCAATTATTCCACAGACCATTATTAATGTATAAATTGACAAATTAATCACTAGAATGGTCAATATGACCATAATCTCCCAAAAAAGGAGAAATTAACTCCGGGTTTCATCAATAAATATGTTGTAAACTTACTCTTTTTTTAAGAACAAATATATTATTTACCAAGTGGCAGAATAGACTATTAATTACTAAAGTGCAAAGTGAAATTATACCCCCTTTAAATCCCAACACACACTCACATGCACACACAATCACACACACACAAACACTGTCACACAAAAGCACACTCACACAGACATGCACTCACACACGCACATGCACACTCAGACTCGCACACACACACACACACACACACACACATGCCCACAGACACACAGAGGCACACACACACAGACACACAGAGACACACATACACACAGACTCACATGCGCATGCACACACACACACGCACTCACACACACAGACAGGCAGAGACACACACACACACACACACACACAGACACACATGCACACATACTAATGCACTCACACAAACAGACACACACACACACGTACTCACACACACAGACACACACACAGACACACAGAGACAAACACACACACGCACTCACGTACACACACACACACTCACACTCTCACACACACTCACTCACACTCACTCACACACACTCACTCACACACACACACACACATTCATTCAATCACAAATCGAATGGACAAGGCACATGGCTCTGTACAAATATCCTGGGTGGAAAAGATGGGTAAAAGAGCAAAGTTTGTGGATTATCACTCTGAGTGCAAGGGCAGAATTAGGTGCCTTTTGCACAGTCCTTTTGGCTTTAAGAGAAGCTGTCATGTTGTTGATGACCACAGAAGAGTGTCACATTGGCAGCTGGCCAGTTGGACCTAGGCCTTGGCTTCAGATAGACTTTCTTCTTTTCCAAGTCTTCGAGAACTCCACTCGCAGATGACGGAACATAGAACATAGAACATTACAGCGCAGTACAGGCCCTTCGGCCCTCGATGTTGTGCCGACCTGTGAAACCAATCTGAAGCCCATCTAACCTAAACTATTCCATTATCATCCATATATTTATTCAATGACCATTTAAATGCCCTTAAAGTGGGCGAGTCTACTACTTTTGCAGGCAGGGCATTCCACGCCCTTACTACTCTCTGAGTAAAAAACCTACCTCTGACATCTGTCCTATTTCTATCACCCCTCAATTTAAAGCTATGTCCTCTTGTGCTAGCCACCACCATCCGAGGAAAAAGGCTCCCACTGTCCATCCTATCTAATCCTCTGATCATCTTGTATGTCTCTATTAAGTCACCTCTTAACCTTCTTCTCTCTAACGAAAACAGCCAACATCCTGGTAAATCTCCTCTACACCCTTTTCAATGCTTCCACATCCTTCCTATAATGCGGTGACCAGAACTGTACGCAATACTCCAAGTGCGGCCATACCAGAGTTTTGTACAGCTGTACAGACGGAAGCTAAAGAACGAAACAAAGAGAGAGAGAGAAAGAGTGGGCTTTAGGACAAACGCAGTTTCTGTTTCAGAGAAATATTGAATCCAGATTCTCCCAGAGTGGCATGACCTAGTATAGCCAATGTCTACACAGTTCTGTACCTTCGCGTTGTGAAAAAAAAACGCAATAAATTGATTCTGTGGAACGTACCATGAGAGCACCTAACCCAGACCATAATAGTGTGGAAACAACCATTCTCTGTGTTTCTGTTTCCAAATGCAGCCCTG
>NW_025979563.1:0-6037 GCF_021869965.1 Rhincodon typus | reverse complement strand
TGGCAGCATTTGCGAAGAAAAAAACTCTGATCTTTCTTCACAGATGCTGCCAGGCCTGCTGAGCTTTTCCAGCAACTTCTGTTTTTGTTCCTGATTTACAGCATCCGCAGTTCTGTCAGTTTTTATTAGGCATTCCATTCCATTGGGTATTGGCACTTTTTGTTGTGTGCTGCCATTGTGAACCTTCTGCCGTTTCTTTTGATTGCCCTGTTGTATACTTTTACATGTTGACCTTCTGTGAACCATTTTCCATACACTGCAACATTGAAATTCCATTGAACAAACACTATAGATGTGGCAATAAAATTAGAAAACACCAAAAACACTCAGCAAATCACTGAATAGCCTTGCAGAGGGGAGCAAACTGATCTTTTCATATGTTGAATCTTTGTCTTTTTCTTCTGTATCAAGATGAACAATGTCAAAGTAATTGGGTGGAAATGAACCTCTGAGAGCTGCCTCCTGGAATCAGAGGTTAGGTGTTGTAATAGAAAAGACAAGTGATCGACAGATTCTATTACCTGAGAAGATGGAGCTATAAGGAGTTGAATGCAAGAAAGGTTTGAGGAGTGTGTTTAACATAGGTTCAGATGGAATAGCTAGAGGGCCATGTAACCTCTATACCTTGTGAACAATTGAAGTGAACAATAAAAGTGGTTTGGAGATAGTAGGAACTGCAGATGCTGGAGAATCCGAGACAACAAGGTGCAGGGCTGGATGAACACAGCAGGCCAAGCAGCATCACAGCAGCAGGTTTCTTGTTATTAAAATAAAAGCAACAAATCTCTTATCTAGCCTACCTTTGCCAAGTCATTGAACTCAGGATTTAAAAAGCTCTTTGCTCGGTAAAAGGTAATTAGAGGTGAGATAAGCCAAGATCTTAAAAGTATATTAACTAACTGGTTTAGTTTACATTATAATACTAAGTTTTACAGCTGGCAGCTCAGACAACTTTAGTGTTAATACAGTTTCCAAGTGGTATAGCCAGTTCTTCAGTTTGGCAAACTGAGAGATTAATGGCCCATTAGTGAGTTATGTGCAGTTCTTCTCCTTTGTCTTAGGAACTACCCCCTTTTTCAAAAGAATGGGTATTCTTTTACCGTTCTTCCTGCTAAAGTCAAATTTTTTAGTATCATCCCGGCCACTTTTTCCCATGGACATATAGACTAATGGACAACAGCAGTAGCAGCAAGTGTTTACAATGGTTTCTTAGTCTCTTTAGGCCACTATATCTGTAACTTCTCAGATTGCAACATTGTGCAAGTTTGGTCGATGATCTCAGCTTGCTTTTGTGAACACAGTCAGCTGAATAATCCTTTTCACAAACTCTGTTCTTTTAGCAAGTAATCTCATCAGTCCTACAGTTTCCTGGAAATGAATGTGTAGAAGTCCAAAGATGCTTCAGTCTTTTTCAACTCGGCTATCCTCAATATAAAAAGTGACACCTCTTTCCACAAGCTCTGTCAATTATTTTTATTGATTTTCACCCACATTTCCCACACAGACTTTCCATGCACAACCTCTTTGTGCAGCATCGAAAGAAAGAGGAGATTTGACCTTTGGTATTTTTCATGCCAGGGAACATACTTCTGAAGGCAGCAGCAACAGCTGAAAAGAATACCATAACAACTCCACAACTGGGAAACTTGCTAATTGTACTGAAAATATTGTTGAAGAAATAAAAATAAAATGTTAGAATTCAACTGCTGGAAGAGAAGAGAAATCATTCACGTGTTGACCCTCCAGCAAGCTACTGTTATGTTAACTATAGAACCATACAGTACAGAAGAGGCCACTCAGACCATCAAGTCTGCTCCAATCACTACTCTAAATCTACACTTGTCCTACTTTTCAGTAATTGGCCCACAGCCTTGAAAATTATGACATTTCAAGTTCTCATCCAAGTTCTTTTTAGTGGTTGTGAGGTTTCCCATCAACAATCTTTCCAGGTAGTGCATTCCAGACCCACCACCCTCTCGGGGAGTTGTTTCCCCCCAAAATCCTCCAATTCCCTCCAACCTCCTTGCTTTACAGCTTAAAGTTGTCCTGCCTTGTTATTGACCCTTCAATTAAAAGGGAACAGTTTATTTCTTTCCACCCTGTATACGACCCTCCATCCTGTACATCTAAATCAGGTTCCCCGAGTCAATAAAATGGGGAGCTGGCAGAGCACAGCATCAAAGGAGCAGGAAAGTGGACATTTCGGGTCTGGACCCTTCAGGGCTTGGGAGGGGGTAGGGAGCTCAGAAATGAACAGAGGGAGGGGAGTGGGGCTGGGGGAAGGTAGGTGGGATGGTGATAGATGGATGCAGGTAGGGGGTTGTAAGATTGGTCAGCAGTAGATAGGTGAGAAGGAAGATGGACAGGTTGTGTCAGCTCAAGGAGGCAGGGATGAGAGGGAAAGCTGGGCATGGAACGCGGCTGAGGGTGGGGAGATTTTGAAGCTGGTGAACTCTATGTTAAGACCATCAGCCTTTAAGCTCCTGAGGTAGAATATAAGGTGTTGTTCCTCCAGTTTAGAAGTGGCCTCATTATGACGGTGGAGGAGGCCCAGGATGGACGCGTCGCCGAGGGATGGGGAGACGGAGTTGAAATGGCTGGCAACCAGAAGATGGTGTTGATTGGAGCATACAGAGTGCAGATGCTCTGCAAATCAGTCACCGAGTCTGCGCTTCGTCTCTCCAATATAGAGAGACCACATCAGGAGCAATGGATGCAATAGACCAAGTTAGAAGATGTACAGGCAAATTTCTTCCTGATTTGGCATGATTGTTTGGGGCCTTGGACAGAGGAGAGAGGGGAGGTAAAGGGGCAGGTGTAGCACTTTCTGCTGTTGCAGGGAAGGTGCCAGGTGTGGTGGAAGGGTTGGTGGGGAGTGTGGAGCTAACAAGGGAGTTGTGGAATGAGCAATCCCTACGGAAAGCAGATAGGGTGGAGAAGGAAATATCTTTGTGGTAGTGGGGTCTGATTTCAGGTAGCAAAAGTGGCTGAGGATCAATCAGGTTCCCCCTTCAGCCTTCCCCAGTCTAGAGAAACAACCTGAGTTTATCCAGCATCTCTTCATCGATAAAACTGCTCCATCCTGGTGAATCTCTTCTGCATCCCCTCCAGTGCATCACATCCTTACAATAGCTGTCGGCTAATTGAAGTTTTGTTCAGCTCCAACATAACGTCACTGCTCATAATCTGAGAAGACTGATAAAGGCAATTGTCCCGTATGCCTTACCTACTCTATTAACCCGTCCTGCTACCTTCGTGGATGTGTGAAAAATCACTCCAAGACCCTTTGTTATTCTGAGCTTCTAAGTGTCCTGCCATTATTTGAGTACTTCCTTGCCTGGTTACTTCTTCCAAAATGCATCACCATACACTTGATGGTTAAATTCCATCTGTCACTGATCTTCCCATCTGACCGGTCAGTCTATATCCTCCTGCATCCTGAGACCTTCTTCCTCACTGTCAACTATCTGGCTAATCATTTCCACTCCCCTCACCAGCACATCTTCCATATCATTTATATTTATCATGAACAATATAGAGACCCAGCCCTGATCCCTAGTGTAAACCATTGGACATTAGCCTTCAGTCACACAAACAGCCTTCTACCTATCTCCTTCCACTCAAAAAATTTTGGATCCAAACTTGCCAGGTTTTCCTGGATCCCATGTGCTTTTATCTTCATGTGGGACCATGTCAAAGGCTTTGCCGAAATCCATACAAGTTACATCAAATGCATTACCTCATCTACACACCTGGTCATCTCCACAAAAATATTCAATCAAATTTGTTAATCATTTTTGTGCCCCTCTGAAAGCCATGCTGACTAGCCCTGATCAAACTTTGCATCTCCAAGGAGAGATTAGTTCTCTCTTTCAGAATTTTGTCCAATAGTTTCCCAATCACTGATTATAAGACTCATTGGTCTGTAAATTCCTGTGTTGCTCAACCACCCTTCTTAAACTACAAACACATTAGCTGTCCACCAGTCCTCTGGCACCCTCCTTGTGGCCAGAGAGGAATTAAAAGTTTGGGTCAGAACTCCTGTAATTCCCTCCCTTGTCTCCCACAGCAGCCTGGGATACAATTCATATACACCTGGGGATTTATTCACTGTTAAGCCTATGAATGTCTCCAATATTCCTTCACTCTAACAATCTGTTAAAAAAGTTCACAGTTCCTCTTCCTGAAATCTGTACCTACATCCTCCATCTCAAGTAAAGGTTGGTGTGAAGTATTCATTTAACACCCTATCAATGTCCTGTGGCTCCACACAGATTGCCCCCTTTGTAACCTAAATAGGGTCTATTCTTTCCCTGGTTATCCTCTTCCCTCTGGTATAGTTACAGAATATCTTGGAATGCTCCCCAATCTTACCCAACAGTATTTATCATTTCTCTCTTTGCTCTAATTGTTTTTTCTCAAGCTCCCCCACACCCCTTCTATCCTTCACTAGTGCCTCTGTTGGTTTGCTCCCCTTGTACTTGTTAAAAGCCTGTTTTCCTTCTTATCCGGTTCGGAATATTCCTAAACATCCTGGGTTCTCTCAGTAATTTGCTTCTACATTTGACCTTTAAGGGAATTCATATATCCCTTCAATTAATTTTAAAGCACTGCCCATAGTTGCACTGTAAATTTGCCCAGAAGTAGCTGTTCCTGGTCTACCTTGCCCAGATTCTGTCTCATTTAAAAATGAAATCTGCCTTCCCCCAATCCAAAACTCCACTCGCAGGTAATTTTAAAATCCCAAAAACCAACAGCAATGGCTCATCCTTTCTCAGGAAGCGAGATAGTCACAAAATATATTAAAGAAGCTGTGTGCCTTCATTCCAGTAGTGTTTCTAATTTTATTCATGGTGTTTTGTGGTTTCCAGGCTTTGGGAATTGAGAAGGGCTGGATTTATCAAGTATCTTTACAGCACTACTTGTGGGCCAGAAGCAGGATTGTTCCCAGACCTAATAGCACAACTTCCAAAGTTCCCACAACTTCCAGGACCCTGCCTTGAACTTGAACATTCAGGTTATTGATCCTGATCTCCACCTTACCACAGCTCTCCTTCCAATTGTCAAACCTCTTCCAATCTTTGCCAATGACTTTCAAACTTCCCAACCATGACCCACACTGTTCACTTTCCTTTTGCCATTGGATTTTGCTGTCTGACAGGGAGTGAGGTTTGCCAAGCAAGCAGGCTTCTGTCAGGAGTGGAAGAGATATCTATTTCTTAAAATGTGACACTCTGAGTTTCTGGGTTTCCCGGTCATAAAACCTCTCCCCCACCCCACACCAAAATCCATATCAGTAAATATTGATCTCTGGCTGAGGGTTGAGCTCAAAACTGCTTCAATTAGTGGAACCTGCCCAGGAAATAAGCATATATTTGAGCATTCAATTACTGTTGCGATGTTGGCCCTGAACTGATTCATAGATGAGTACACCTTTAGATTGTGAATATTGATTTCTCCATACAAAACATTAATAAACCAGAATCCATATTTATCCATTTGTCTACTCAGGTTTGTGTATGTGGAACAAATAATGAAGGATAATTTCAAGTATAGCAAAAAAAAATTAACATTCAAGTGAGTAAAGATGGTTAAATAAAAATGGTGCCCAGCAAATTTAGAAACCACTTGCATAGATCCTCTTTAAATTTATTTTTCTTACTTTTGGTTGCAATGACAGCTTAAGGATAATCAACAACGTGATTTATACTGCAGTAACCCAGCAAGGTGGCAAACGCTATTGAACTGTGATATTCATGATTAATATCTATTGGTATTTCATCAGCTCCAAGGTACTTGTGAAAAAGATCTTTTTTTTAAGTTTGCAAAGCAGACTTTCTTCAGACCAGAGACAGTAGGATCTGCAGATGCTGGAGAATCCGAGACAACAAGGTGCAGAGCTGGATGAACACAGCAGGCCAAGCAGCATCATAGGAGCAGGAAGGCTGACGTTTCGGGCCTGGACCCTTCATCAGAAATGGAGGGAGGGGAAGGGGGTTCTGAAATAAATAGGGAGAGAGGGAGAGGCAGATAGAAG
>NW_025979562.1:0-6038 GCF_021869965.1 Rhincodon typus | reverse complement strand
GTCTGTCCAACTGTCTTTCTCTCTCTTTGGGCTCTATCCTATCGTTTCCTCCCTACCCCACCCACCTCCCTATTTTCAGCATATACACTGATGTTTTCCCAGCCACCATCAGCTCTGAGGAAGGGTCACCAGACCCGAAACACTAACTCTGTTTTCTCTTTCACTGATGCTGCCAGACCTGCTGAGCTTCTCCAGCAACTTTGTTTTTGTTTCTCAGAGAGTCTTTCATTTTTCTTCTGTAATCTCACAGGGGCTCGATTTGCATTTCTACTGAGGCGTTTTGTTCATTCTAGTCAGGGTCTACAATGGGTTGACTATCAAGAGGTAAGTGACCAAAGTTACAAAAGACCACATTTTTAGGCCCTTACCTCATCAAGTAGGGTTTGAGTTTTTGTCTCAAAATAAAGCCTCACAGATGGTTGGCATGAAAGGCTGAGGTATATCTACATCTACGGCCTAATTTATATGCCTTTTCTCCCATCCTTACTTGATTGTGTTGAAATGCCAGCTGATGTTTGGGATATCTCTGTTTAAGTTTACACTTGAGCACTTGGCATTTGATGACGCTTTGGAATTCTCAGTGGCTCAAATAGGTGCTGAACTCACCAGTCCTCTCAGTAACTGCAACAATAACTTGCATTTATATAGCTCCTTTAACGTCACTGAAATATCCCAAGATACATCATAGGAGGACTATGTCACAAAATTTTGACCCCGATCCACATTCAATGATATTAGGACAGAGGACCAAACATTTGGTCAATGAGGCAGGGTTTTTTTCTACTCATTTGTGGGATGTGGGCATTGCTGGCTGGCCAGTATTTCTTACCCATCCCTAGTTGCCCCTTGAGAAGGTGGTGGTGAGCTGCCTTCTTGAACCACTGCAGTCCACCTGCTGTGGGTTGACCCACAATGCTCTTAGGAAGGGAATTCCAGAATTTTGACTCAGCATCTTGAAGTAGGCAAACAAAGATGAATGAGGAAGAGCTCTTGGGAGGAAATTCCAAAACTTGGATAAGAGCAAAATATTGGGGATGTCAGAAATGTGCAATAAAAAGAATGTGCTGGAAATATTCAGTGGGTCTGGCAGCTGGTGAGGAGAGAGAAATAGAAGTGAAAGCTTCAGACAAAGTTGACGCTTCTTTGAAGAGCTGGCATGGAGGTTATGAGGGTCCATGTGAAGGAGGTTGGTCCTTGGGTGAGGAGTGAAGGATAGAGGGACTTACAGCTTTTATTACAACTGGGAGGAAGCCCCAGAGAGAGGCAATGAGCTTTGGCCATTCCAGGGGCAGGCAGCTTGACTTTATTGTGCTCCCACAGCTTATCTCTCCACTCACCCATCCACTCCAGAGCGATATTCAGTAGCCCTTCTTGTGAGCTTGCTCAGGCAAGTCAAGAAATTTCCAGGCTACACACCTCTCTAACAAAAATCCATGCCAAGGAATACAATTCTAAAAGGGGTGCAGGAGCAGAAACCTGGGGAAACGTGTATTGTGTTATACCTCTCAGTTAGTATGTCAATTTACCTGCAAGAGACATGCACATGACATCATCACTGCATCACAGCATCTGAACTTAGGGCATAAAGTTCTCATACTCCATCCTACCTCAGAGCACTTGAAGCATGAAATTCTACTGGAAGAAAGCTCTTGTGTTGTAACATATTAGCCTGGATTCGCCCAGATACTTATATGCCTCAGGAATGTAACATTAGTATATTTTAGTTAGTCATAAGAAATATCTGTAGGGGTCTTCACTGCCACAATATCCACAACCAATTGCTCATGTTATGGGAGATAGCATAGACATTGCCACATTATATTAACCTGTTAGAGGCAAACCCAAACCAGGTGGCAGGTCAATTTGAGAAAGTGGCGAATGCAGTAGGAGGGATTTTGTGCTTTATAATAAGGCTATAGAGTACAAAAACAAGAAAGTTATGGTAAATCTGCATACAATGCTGGTTCTGCCTCAACTAAAGTATTGTTCCACTCTGGGAATCACACTGTAGGAAGTATATGATAACATTAGAAAGGATGGCAAAAAAAAATTATTCATAAAGAAGATTCCAGGATGAAGAACTCCAGTACACAGCTTAGAGAAGCTGAGACTATTCTCCTTAGAAAGGAAAGTAAGAGGAGATTTGATAGTGATGTTCCAAATCATGACGGATCTGGAAAATGTAGATATGGAGCACTGTTGCCATTGGTAGAAGGGATAAGAATCACAAGACACCAATTGAAGGTGATTGGCTAAGAGGCAATGGTGGCAGAAGAGAAATTTCTTTTACTCGGTGAATTGGGGGCTGAAATGCACCACATGACAATGTGGAAGAAGCGTATCAGTTGAGACCTACAAACAGGAATTAGATAAATATTTGAAGAGAAATGAAATTGCAGAAGAAAAAAGCAGGTAGGTGAGACTATGTGAGTTGCTCATACAGGGAGCCAGCACATATTTAATGGGCCAATTGGCTTCGTTCTGCGCTATCCCAATTCAATGATTTTATTGAACTAGCAACAGTTCTAAGGAGGCTGTGCCAAGGAAATAAAAGAGAACCAAATCACCCAGATATTCAATGGCATTATTGTGATAGAAGCCCTACCATCAACATTGTGGGTGTCATGTTTGACTGAAAACTTAATATGACTAACCACGTATTTTCAATTGTTATAAGAACACATCGGAAGCGTGGAATTCTGCAGTGATTAACTAAGCCTCTAACTGTCCAAACTCTGTCCACTATCTATACAGTACAGCACTGCCCATTTGCCAGGCTGAGTTACAACACAAGAGAAGCTCTATACCATCCAAGATAAAACAGTCTGCCTGATTGCTACCCCATCCATCACCTTAAATATTAATTTCCTTTCGCCACCGGTTCACTGTTTTGGGTGCATTATCTACAGGATGTCAGAAAGACTTCTTCAAAAACACCTGGCAATCCTACACACTCTGCCATCCAGGAAGACAGGGATAGCAGTTGGTTGGACACACCATCTTCCACAAGTTCCTCTCCAAGCCATTCACTATCCATCGCTCTTCCTTCATTTTCAATGGGTCAAAATCCAGGGAGCCTCTACCTCACAGCACTGTGGGTGTCTCTCCACCCAAAGACTGTATCAGTTCAAGATGACTCACCTCCACCTTCTCAAGCGCAATTAGAGATGGCCAATAGAGTCTGGCCAAGCCAACAACACCCACACTCCATGAATGAATAAATAAAAGGTTAAAGCTGTTGAGTCAATTGAAATTATGGGAAGGTGATTGTGGTATTTGCATATAGAAGGATGCTGCCACCAGTCCACTTTCCATGACTGGGTCTAAGGGCCTGTATGATCCTTGGTGGTGGAGGGTCAATCACCAGTGAGACTTAACAAGAAGCTCTTGCCTTAACATGGTGTAGTTTTTTACACATCAGCAATTGGATATGTATTACATTAGCTAGTTAGATATTACTAAAAACACTGGGAACATAGAACATAGAACAGTACAGCACCGTACAGGCCCTTTGGCCCACGATGTTGTGCCAAACTTTTACCCTAAACCTAAGGTCTATCTATCCTCCACCCCTACCTTGTACTATCAACCATATGCCTATCTAATAGCCACTTAAATGCCCCTAATGAGGCCGACTCCACTACCCTCTCCGGCAATGCATTCCACATCCCTACCACTTTCTGAGTAAAGAACCTACCTCTGACGTCTCCCGTATATCTACCTCCACTCACTTTAAAACTATGCCCCCTCATAACAGCTGCCTCCACCCTATGAAAAAGTCTCTGGCTATCCACTCTATCTATATCTCTGATCATTTTGTACACCTCTATCAAGTCACTTCTCATCCTTCGTTGTTCTAAAGAAAAAAACCCTAGCTCTCTCAACCTTTCATCGTAAGACCTTCCCTCCATTCCAGGCAACATCCTGGTAAATCTCCTCTGCACCTTTTCCAACACTTCCACATCTTTCCTGTAATGAGGCGACCAGAACTGGACACAATACTCCAGATGTGGCCGAACCAGGCTTTTGTATAGCTGGAGCATAACTTCATGGCTCTTAAACTCCATCCCTCTATTAATGAAAGCTAACACACCATATGCCTCCTTAACAACTCTATCCACCTGGGTGGCAGCTTTCAGGGAACTGTGGACATGAACCCCAAGATCCCTCTGCTCTTCCACATTGCCAAGAATCTTTCCGTCAACCCTGTATTCTGTTTTCAAATTTGTCCTTCCAAAATGAATCACCTCACACTTTTTAGGGTTAAACTCCAGCTGCCATTTCTCAGCCCAGCTTTGCATCCTATCAATGTCCCTTTGTAACCTAGAACAGCCCTCCACACTATCCACAACTCGACCCACCTTCGTATCGTCTGCGAACTTACTAATCCACCCTTCCACTCCTTCATCCAAATCATTTACAAAAATCACAAATAAAAGAGGACACAGAACAGATCCTTGTGGTACACCACTCGTAACTGAGCACCATATTGTCAGCCAATTCTGAATCCAATCTGCCGCATTTCCCCCTATCCCATACCTCCTTATTTTCTGCATGAGCCTACCATGGGGAACCTTACTTAAATCCATGTATACCACATCCACTGCTCTACCTTCATCCACGTGTTTGGTCACCTCTTCAAAGAATTCACAAAGGTTTGTGAGGCATGATCTACACCTCACAAATCCATGCTGACTATTACGAATCAAATTGTGCCTATCAAATTGATCATAAATCCTATCTCTCAGAGCCCTTTCCAATAATTTGCCCACCACTGATGTAAGACTAACTGGCCTGTAATTTCCGGGGTTATCCCTCTTCCCTTTTTTGAACAAGGGAATAACGTTTACCACTCTCCAATCTTCCGGCACTATACCCATGGACAGTTAGGACGAAAAGATCATCGCCAAAGGCCCTGCGATCTTTTCCCTCGATTCCCATAGAATGCTTGGATAAATCCCATCAGACCAGGGGGAATTATCTAATTTCAGGTTCCTCAAAATTCCTAGTACATCTTCCTTACTAACATCCACCTCCTCTAGCCTACCAGCCTGTTTAACACTGTCCTCCCCTACAACTAGGTCCCTCTCAGTTGTGAATACTGAAGAAAAGTATTCATAAAGGACCTCTCCTATCTCTTTAGACTCCGTACATAAATTCCCTTTACAATCCTTGATCGGCTCTACTCTTTCTCTGGTCATTCTCTCATTCCTCATGTACCTGTAAGAAGCCTTGGGGTTTTCCTTGATCCTATCTGCCAAGGTTTTCTCATGCCCCCTTATAGCTTTCCTAAGCCCTTTCTTCAGCTCCTTCCTGGCTAACTTGTATCCCTCTACAGCCTTTTCCAATCCTTGTTTCCTAAACCTCATATAAGCATTCTTCTTCCTCTTAACTAGTCATTCGACCTTTCTTGAGAACCAAGGCTCCCTCACTCGACCGCATCTTCCCTGCCTGCTAGGGACAAACATATCGAGCAAACGCAGTATGCATTCCTTAAACAATCTCCACATTTCTATAGAGCTCTTCCCTGACAGCATCTGTTCCTATTTTATGTTACCCAGTTCTTGCCTAACAGAATTATAGTTACCCTTCCCCCAATTATAAAGTTTACCCTGCTGTGTGTACCTATCCTTTTCCATGACTACTGTAAAAGTAACAGAGTTATGATCGCTACTGCCAAAATGCTCTCCTACCAACAGGTCTCACACTTGGCCCGGTTCATTGTCAAGCACCAAATCCAAAGTGGCCTCTCCTCGTGTTGGTCTATCTACATACTGTGTCAGGAATCCTTCCTGAACGCACTGGACAAAATCCGCTCCATCTAAACTATTACAACTAAAAAGTTTCCAATCAATATTTGGAAAGTTGAAGTCACCCATGACTACAACCCTGTGACTTCTGCACCTTTCCAGTATCTGCCTCCCAATCCTCTCGTTCACTTCTCTGCAATTATTAGGGGGTCTGTAAAAAACCCCCAACAAAGTGACTGCACTTTTCTTGTTCCTGACCTCAACCCAAACTGACTCTGTAGACATATC
>NW_025979561.1:0-6038 GCF_021869965.1 Rhincodon typus | reverse complement strand
TCTCAATGTCCATAAATCCTATCTTTTATAATTGCCTCCATTGTTCCTTAATCTTACCAACCTTACCCTCCACTCTAATAGGAACATAATGCCTTTGAACTCTCGTCGTCACACTCTTGAAATCCTCCCACTTGTCAGACGTCGTTTTATTTTACCTATAAACAGTCTACTCCAAACAACTTTAGCAAGTTCTTGTCTCATAGCATTAATTTTCGCCTTACTCCAATTAAAAACTTGTAATTTTTATGGAAGGTCTACCCCTTTCCATAACCATTTTGAAACTATTAGAATTATGATCACTAGACCCATAGTGTTCCTCCACTTTTGCTTCAGTCATCTGCCCTGTCTTATCGTCCAAAAGAAGGTCTGGTTTTGCTCCTTTTCTAGTAGGAGCATCCACATATTGATAAAGAAAATTTTCTTGAACAGATTTAGTAAATTTTTCACCATCCAAACCTTTAACACTATGGTAGCCCAGCCAATGTTTGGAAAATTAAAATCCTCCATTATTACAACCTTACTATGCTTACATATATCTGAGAATGGCCGTCCTGTTATAGGAAGGATATTATTAAGCTGGAGAGAGTTCAGAAGAGATTAACTAGGATGTTGCTGGGAATGGAGTTACAAGGAAAGGCTAGATAGGACCTTTTTTTCACTGGAGTATAGGGGGTTGAGGGGTAACTTACAGAGGTTTATAAAATCATGAGGGGTATAGATAAGGTGATGGCAGGTGTCTTTTCCCCAGGGTAGAGGATTTCAAGACTAGGCAGCATATATTTAAGCTGAGAGGAGAAAGATTTAAAATATACACCAGGGGCATTTTTTTTAAAAAACAGAGTAGCTCATGTGGAATGAACGTCCAGAGGAAGAGGTCGATGTGGGTACAGCTACAACATTTAAAAGACATTTGAATGAAGTACACGAATAAGAAATGTTTGGAGGGATATGGGTCAAGCACAGGCAGGAGAGATTAGTTTAGTCTGGGATTGTGGTTGGCATGGGCCAACAGGACCAAAGGGTAGGAGAAGACAATTCAGCCCCTCAAGCTTACTCTGCCATTTAATATGATCATAGCTGATCTTAACTTAGGCTCAACTTCACTTTCCTGTCCATTCCCTGTGACCCTTTATCTCATTGTTACTTAAAAATATGTCTGCGTCCTCCTTAAATTTACTTAGTCCAAGCATCCACTGCACACTGGGGTAGTGAATGCCACAGGCTCACGATTGTTTGAGAGAAGTAATTTCTCCTCATTTCTGTTTTAAATCCGCCATCCCTTAGCCTAAAACTATGACCTTGTGTTTTTAATTGTCCCGCAAGGGGAAACATCTATTTTATCAATCCCCTTTAGTATTTATATACCCTAATTAGATTTCCTTTCATTCTTCGAAACTCGAGTGAGTGAGTATAGGCCTAAACTGCTCAATTTCTCCTCATAAGACAAGCCTTTGTTTTCTGGAATTCATCTCATGAACATTCTCCGAACTGTTTCTAAATGCAATTACATCCTTCAAGTAAGGGGACCAAATCCATACACAGTATTCCAGATGTGGTATCATCAATGCCTTGTACAATTGCAACAACACTTCCCAACTTTTATACTCCATTCATTTAGCAATAAATATCAAAATTCCATTGCCCTCCATATTACATCTCTGCAACTCATGCACAAGGACACCCAGATCACTCCGCACCAAAGCATTGTGACATTTCTCTCTATTTAGATAATACGTTGCCTTTTTATTCTTCTGACCAAAATGGATATATCCATCAGCCAGATTTTGGCCCACATAATTAATGCATTTGTAAATTTCTTCATTGCAACTTATTTTCCCAACTTTTTTTAGTGGCATCTGCAAATTTGGCTACAGTACATTCTATCCCTGCATCAGTGTTATTAAATTAACTGCAAGTTATTACTGTTAAGCAAAGACAATTTGTAAATAGTTTTAAGCATAATCCTTAAATCCACATGCATTTAACACTTGATGAAAACAGAATTACTTTTATTTTTAAGCGTATTTTGAACAAAGATAAACAGGTACTCCATAGGACAAAAAAAACAATCTCAGCAGTATGGGAAATGGCATCGCTGGCTGGACCAGTATTTACTCTAGTTGCCCAGGGGAAGATGGTGGTGAGCTGCCTTCTTGAATCACTATAGTCCATGTGCTGGAAGTAGACCCACAATGTCAATAGGGATGGAATTCCAGGATTTTGACCCAGTGACACTGAAGGAACAGTGACATATTTTCCAGTCAAGATAGCGAAAGGCTTGGAGGAGAACTTGCAGGTGGATATTGTTCCCATGTATCTGTTGCCCTTGTCCTTCTAGATAGAATTGATTGTGGGCTTGGAAGGTACTAAGGACTTTTGGCAAATTTCTACAATCCATCTTGTACAATAGATAGTGTACACTGCTGCTATGGAGCATCAGTGAAGTGACGTGGTGCCAATCAAATGGGTTGCTTTGTCCTGGATGGCGTCAAGCTTCTTGAACATTGTTGAAGTTGCACTCATCCAGGCAAGTGGGGATTTTCCATCACACTTCTGACTTCTGCCTTGTAGATGGTAGGCAGGCTTTGGAGAGGCAGGAGGCATTTTACTTACTGCAGTTTTCATCATCTCTGATCTGCTTTTGTAGCCACTGTATTTATATGTTAAGCGCAGTTCAGTTTCTGGTCAATGGTAACTCCCAGGACATTGAAATTGGGAAAATTCATAATAACAATGAATGTCTAGGCGAAAAGGTTAGACTGTTTCTTATTGGAGATGAACAGTGCCTAACATTTGTGGGGCATGAATATTACTTGTCACTTTTCAGCCCAAGCCTAAATATTGTCCAGGTCTTGTTACATGGGGACAATGACAGCTTCAAGATCTGAGAAGTTGTGAATAGTACCGATCATTATACAATCATTGGTGAACATCCCCACTTCTGATGGAGGACAGGTCATTGGATGAAGCAGCCAAAGATAGCTGGGGATATGACACTACCCTAAGGAACAGAAGGCTCTTGTAGCCCAATGGTAATATCTCTATCTCTATCTCTGAGCCAGAACACCTGGATTTCAAGTCCCACCTGCTCCAAAGGTGTGTCATAACACATCTGAACAGATTGATCAAAATTTTATATCCTGAGGAACCCCTTCAGAGATACTAACCAACAACCACAACCACCTTTCGATGTGCCAGGCATCTACTAGTTGTTAGCAGCCACTAAAGAATAATTTGCATATTTACTGGAAAAATTGCAATTTCACTTAAAGACCACAAATGGTAGAAATAAGTTCATACTATTTGGTAGAAAACAATCTGATGTTGGGGCTCAGCCAGCTGTTGGTAGTTTCCACCAGTGCAATCAGGGAAGAGAAAAATGTCAGAATTGTTGTAGAGAGATTTCTGATGGTTGTAGAGATCGAGGTGGTTATATAAACATGGAAGGGTGAGGCCATGGAGGGATTTGAAAACAAGTGTGCAAATTCTAGAAGAAGCTTTTCTAGCTGGGGGACAATGTAGATTACTAGGCATAGGGGTGATAGGTGAATGGAATAGACAAGTTGATGCTCACGTAAAGTATAGCATTTATGGATGTGGGCCAGAAGATAGATAACAATAACATGAGTGAGAGTTTCAGTAGAAGAGATAATGAGACAGGGGAATGTTTGAAAGTGGAAGTTAGTGGTCTTGGTAATAGAATGGACATGTGGTTCATAGATCATAGAATCCCTACAGTGTGGAAACAGGCCGTTCAGCCCAACAAGTCCACACTGACCCTTGGAGCATCCCACCCAGACCCATCCCCCTATAACCCACACACTCCTGAACACTACGGGCAATTTAGCATGGCCAATCCACCTAGTTTGCACATCTTTCGACTGTGGGAGGAAACCAGAGCACCTGGAGGAAACCCACGCAGACACGGGGAGAATGTGCAAACATCCTGGTTAAAAGCTCATCTCAACGACAATAGGAGTCAAAGTTCAACCTCAGACAGTTGGCAGGTAGTGGGATGGAGTCAATTGCTATAGAAATTAATTTGTAGCAGGAACTGAAGACAATGATATTTAGTTGAAGTAAATGTCTACTTATGCATGACTGGATGGTAGAAATTGATATGTTTCACAGACTTCACATAACATAGTTCACATGTTTCAGAGTAGTGTCTACATGGCAGTTAGAAAACAATCCTACAAATAACCTTCAGACATGCAAGGCATTAACCAAACCATCTTTTTTAATGTTCAACTTAATTATCATTAAAGATGCCCACATTGATGTCCTGAAAGGGAGGGGTGATTAACCATTAAATGAAAATCTAACTGCGAAAAGCATAAATATTACGTTTGGAACAGCATGTAAAAAGCTAGGAATTTTGCAGATTCTTCAAATCCTTCAATCCTTCAGAAACAAATTACAAATCAGCAGTGTGACAAAATACTCTCCAACTGTTTGGTTGAGTGCAGCTCCAACAACACTCAAGAATCTCAACATCATCAGGATAAAGCATTAAGCTTGACTGGCAATCTATTCACCAATTTAGACATTCACTACTTCCATAACAGGTCCAGAGTACCATCAGTGTGCACAATGTAGAAGATGCAACGAAGCAACTCACTCAGATTCCTTCAATAGCAGCTTTCAACCTTGTGATTGCCACCACCTTGAAGGTCAAGTGGAGCTGCCACGTGGAAATACCATATTCTTGAACTTCTGAGCTTTTGTTTCATCATCTATTAGTCAAGATCCTGGGACTTACGCTCCAACAGCACTGAGAGTACCCCAGATCACATAGAAGTGGCTCAAGAAAGTAGCTCATGATAATTTCTCAAGAATGAAAAGTTAAAGCATAAAAGGAGGTTAGGAAGGAGTGCATATGATAGATGTTAGGTGAACAATAAGAACATACAGGCTGAATATAGAGGATTCAGAGGGGAAATGGTAGCAAATAATAAAAGCAAATAGAGTGTACAACTAACAAATGACAATTCTGACTAACATTAACAGTCACCTGGTGAAATTCAATTAAGAAAAGCTCAAGTGGAATGAAGAGCACACTGTGTTTAACTAACGTGGCTGAGTTTTTTTTAAAATGAGGTAACAGTGAGGGTTGAATGGGAAGTGTGGTTAATGTACGATGGACTTTCACGAGAGAGTCATAAAGTGTCATATAACAAGCTTGGTTACTAGGTTTGAGCTCAGGGTATAAAAGATACAGCAATAGTTTAGGTAAAAAATTGGCTGAATTACAGGAAACATGGTACTTGTACAATTGACCTTGTACAATTGTCTTCCAGATTGGAAGAAGGTATACAGTGGGAAACACCTACAATGTCAGGATCACTGTTTTTAAAGATACATATATTGATGGCTCAGAGTACAGGCGCCATTGCAAAATTTGCAAATTACTCATTTGGAAGCATTCTGAGCAGGAAAGAAGATAGTGATAAAATTCAAGAGGAAATAGTCTGATGGAATGGGTGAACTACTGGCAGAAAATAGGACAAATAGCCCACTTGACTGGCACCTCGTCTACCATCCTCAACATTCACCATCAATCCTGGCACATCATAACTGCATTGATCATAGTCTACAAGATGCACAAATCCTTGAAAAACAGTTTCCAAGAGTATAAGCTTCCACCATCTTGAAGGACATCATCTATACACAGATTGGAACACCTCCAACATTCTCCAACTCACATATCATATTTCAAAATATACTACTGATCCTGAACTTCACAAGAACAGTCTGAATATACTTGACCAAATGAAATGCAGTAGTTCAAGATGTCTCATTCATCACATGGTCAAACAGTTCAGGATGGGCAATAAATGCTGCCCTTCAGCAGCTCCCACGTCCCATGAATGAAGATTTATTTTAAACAAGGGATTTCAATTTCAATAGGTCAGGTAAAAACCGAAAGAACTGCGGATGCTGTGAATCAGGAACAAAAATAAAGTTGTATCAGAGATAGTAGGAACTGCAGATGCTGGAGAATCTGAGATAACAAGGTGTAGAGCTGGATGAACACA
>NW_025979560.1:0-6039 GCF_021869965.1 Rhincodon typus | reverse complement strand
AACTCTTCCTATTCAAATATCCACTCAGGTATCTTTTAAATGTTGACATTGTACCAGCCTCCACCATTTCCTCTGGCAGCTCATTCCATACACACACCACCCTCTGCATGAAAATGTTGCCCCTTCGGTCCCTTTTATATCTTACCCCTCTCACCTTAGACCTATGCCCTCTAGTTTTGGACTCTCCTACCCTGGGGAAAAGACGTGACTATTCACCCTGTCCATGCCCTCATGATTTTATAAGCTTCTATAATGTTACCCTTCAGCCTCCAATGCTACGGGGAAATAGCCCCAGCCCTTTCAGCCTCTCCCTATAGCTCAAACCCTCCAACCTCAGCAACATCCTTGTAAATCTTTTTGAATACTTTCACGTTTAACAACAGCTTTCCTATAGCAGGGAGACCAGAATTGAATGCAGTATTCCAAAATGGCCTAACCAATATCTTGTGCAGCTGGAACATGACATACCAACTCCCATACTCAATGCAATGACCAATAAAGGCAAGCCTACCAAACACCTTCTTCACTATCCTGTCTACCTGGAACTCACAGGTAGAATGGAAAACTCATAGCCATTCTGACTGATCCAACAAGTTAGAGTTGTAGAGTATGATTTTAGTTCTTCCGTGCTGCTTTTGTTTGTAGCAAGTGGCTCTCTCACAACTCTGAAAATGCAATCTCAGCCTCAAAATTCTGAAGACATGTTTCATTTAATAAGTTTAATGTTTACCATAAGTAAAGTGTAAGCCACAGCATATGGCAAGCTGACTAGAATACAATGTACAAATGCATTGGTCCAAACAGCCTGAAGGTCAAAGCCAACAGGTACATGGGAACACTGCCAGCAGCAAAGCTCCCCTCCAGAAATGGGAATAAATCATCATTCTTTTGGTGTCACTGGATCAAACTCCTGAAGCTATCTATCCAACCTTCTCAAGAGTGTTTAAGGGATGGACATTAAAAGTTGATCCTGTCAGTGACGCTTCATTGTGTGCATGAATAAGCAATATATACCAGCACCCTTACCACACAAACTGCAATGATTTAGGAAAGTAGTTCACCACCATCTCTCCAAGGGCATCTAAGGATGGTGACAAATGCCAACCTTGACTGCAATGGCCATCTCCTATGGATTAACAGAAAATATGCTACAATATTCACACGTTTGCCCTGCCCTACTCACTGGGTTTGTTGCTTTGATTGAACAGGTTGCATTGCTAATCCTCTAGGGTTACCGTGGAAGCTGTTGGAAATGAATCACTGAAGCTGAAAACCAAGGCCCAGTCTCCCCTCTTAGCTGAACGGGAAACACCCATTTGTGAACATGGAAGAAGAATAATGGCATTCTTAGCCAATATTTATTGCTCCATCAACAGCGCTGAAAAGATTATCTTGCAGCCTGTGGGATCTTGCTATGCACGATGTATCTGCTGTAGTTCCACCATTACAACAATGACTACACTTCAAAATGCATGTCATTGGCTGAAATGCATTTTCAGTCCTTCTGACGTTGTTAAAGGTGCTTTATAAATGCAAATCTTTCTTTTCTCACATCTCCACCCCTCAGCCGATAACTCACTGACAGTTAACAGATGACTGGTAATATTAATTGGTTTAATGCCACTGATATCCAACAGGTAGTAATCCTGTTCATACTTGTTGAAAAATAGCTAGAAATTCCCCAGGAGGTCAGGAGTTAAAATCTTCACAAACATACTTGTACAGAGTTGGTAACCCGAGTGTATTTGCTAGCTAGTGTTTTCTGAGTACTTCTAATCACTTCAAACGTATTTTTATCTCTGCTTAATTAGCTGATTAATTGTGTTTTTGTTGGTTGCTGTGTTTAATATTTGCTGCACAGCTGCATTAACACTGTTTGACTAAGTGGAAGACTATCTACATAATCCATGACAACTGAGAATGACAGTGTTGGCCCATATAATTATACAACTGTTGCAATGAATTCTTGATCTGGGCTGACAGTGTTGACATTTCATTGTGAAAATTCATAATACAGTATGGAACACCATTTGAACAGCGTGATATAATCTTGTTTAGAATCCCATGCAATTATTGTAAGATTTGAGAGTGAGCTGCTAAAACATTTCTCGATTAATGTGAGACTGTGTAATTTATTCTGTCATCGTGTCTGCTATTTTCACAGGGACAGAAGTGGGGAATATTCCATTTTATCTTTAAACTGAGTGTTTTTCATGCGCTCTGCTCTCTCAATGAAAATCATGCCTTTAGCTGGTTAGGCAAGGTGATTGCCAAACGGTTTTGTCACTAGGCTATTAATCCAGAGACCCAGATAATGTTCCGGGGACCCGGGTGCGAATCCTGCAATAGCAGGTGGTGGAATTTAAATTCAATAAAACGTGGAATCAAGCATCTAATGATGACCATGAAACTATTGCCGACTGTTGGGAGAAAAAACCATCTGGTTCACTAAACGAAAGAACTACAGTTGCTGGAAATCAGAAACAAAGTCAGAAATTGCTTCGAAAGCTCAGCAGGTCTGGAAGTCTCTGTGGAGAGAAAGCATAGAAACTCAGTTCTGAAGGAGGGTCACTGGACCTAAAACATTAACACTGCTTTCTCTCCACAGATGCTGCCAAACCTGCTGAGTTTTTCCAGCAATTTCTGAGTTTGTTTCCATCAGGTTCACTGATGTCCTTTAGGGAGAGAAACTGCCAACCTTACTTGGTCTGGCCTACACGTGACTCCAGACCCACAGCAATGTGGTTGACTCTTACCCTCTGGGCAATTAGGGATGGGACAATGAGTTCTGGCCTGGTCAGCAATGCACACATCCTGTGAATGAATAATAACAAAGACACACGCACCTCTGAAAATCTCTGTCCTCTAAGAATCCTGTCTCTTTATCCAATCCTTTGGTCAACTGCCCCAATATTTCCTTATGTGACTCACTGTTATAAGCTTACAACACTCCTGTGAAGCACCTTGCAATGTTTTACTATGTTGGAGGTTCTATATAGACACTGGAGATAGTAGGAACTGCCAATGCTGGAGAATCTGGGATAACAAGGTGTAGAGCTGGATGAACACAGCGGGCCAAGCAGCATCAGAGGAGCAGGAAAGCTGACATTTTGGGTCTGGACCATTCTTCAGAAATTTCAGACCCTTTCTAAAGAAGGATCCAGACCCGAAAAATCAGCTCTCCTGCTCCTCGGCCTGCTGTGTTCATCTAGCTCTACACCTTGTTATTCAAAATAGACACTAGTCTTGTTGATGTGTCATGTTCTGGTGCCCTGGCCAATACGCAATTGCCTTAACTGGCCAATCCTTGTTGACGAAGGTTGTAACTCAATCTGTTCCTGCTGCTCAATCAGTCTTCCTCACCAATCCCTTCATGATCAAGTCCCTGCTGTACCCTCCCTGCATGCCCAATCTCTATCATCCACATCCTCTTTCTTCATTACCCCCTCATCTAGACCCTTCTACACTACCCCACACAACCCTTCCCACAACCCATTGGCCTCCCTCTCTTTACCGTTTACCCCCATCCCATCATAGGGATCCCATTGAGGCCATACCGAATCTCTGAAGAGCATCCCATGCAGACCCACCCCATCCTGGTAACCCTGCATTTCCCATGGCTAACCCACCTAGCCTGCACATCCCTGGACACTATGGGATAATTTAGCATGGCCAATCCACCCTAACCTGCACATCTTTGGACTGTGGGAGGAAACCGGAGCACCCGGAGGAAACCCACGCAGATACGGGGAGAACGTGCAAACTCCACACAGACAGTAACCCGAGGGTGGAATCGAACCCAGGTCCCTGGCGCTGTGAGGCAGCAGTGCTAACCACTGAACCACCCATGCAGACTCCCTCACCCACACACTCACACCCCACTGACAAACCCCAACCTCTGCCATGGTTTTGTAAGTAATAAATAGAAATAATTCAAAGAAAATGCTGATACACACTTCCACTAAAGATTTTAATGAGATCTGACAAAGGGGCTGAGGTATGTTCTCCTCATGTTAATGACAATAAGTGCTTCTTTGCACAGAATTGTTTAAAACAAAAGCCATGACATAAGAGGCAGTTGTCGCTTTAGGAAGGACCTTGGAGTTATCAGCATTAACATTTGCTTTTCTCGAAAGTACACCACGCTGTCCGTTGATCAGTCATAAAATGCAAAGCTGCTGAGGGATCTCTGGTGAGAATGTCGTTTGGATTGTCAGGATATTTAATTTGATGTCAGCTGCAAAGGCCTTTATCAGCACAGGCTGCACTGTCTAATCTTTTTACAAAAGAGGTACAAGAGTGGCAACGTCAATGAGCTTTCTTTTTTTTCCCTCTCACCCTCTCTTTCTGATCCCTTGCTGATGGCTTCTGCTTTTTATTTGATCTTCTTATTCTAATATCTTTAATCCACTCGAGGCGATCTCAGTAAACATCGCCTCATGGTGATTCTTATTGGCAAATTAAGTGAAGGCTCCAGTGTTGTATTCCCAGTGGTGGGTGTGTGCATAACTGTGATAATGGAGTTGGATTCACACAATGTCTGCTTCAGAGAACAATGGTGGGAGGGGAGAGAGAGCCAAAACATTGAGAATTGTTCTTACACAACAATCCTCTCCCCTCAAATGTCGCCTGGCCTCTCTCCATATGCCCATGGCCGCTCAGGGAGATTAATATTTTTATAAAAAACAACAACAACAAAGTGGCTCGATGCAATATTTCACCGTTGCATCCAGCTTGCCCGCTCCTGTAATCTTCAGGCTCAATCACTGGTGCCATGTTTTATGAATTAATAAAAGTAAACGTGGCCAGTCTTGTGGGAGGGGAGAGGTGGGGAGGGGGGGAAGACAGGGAGTGGGGGGATGCGCTGCTGCAGAATTTTAATGAGTACCACAGGGAATTTTTACCGTGGGTTTATTTTTCCGCAAGCCTCTCACAACTCTAAATCACTGTCACGTAAATGAGATACTTGCCACCATGCTGTTGTGTTTTGGCTCAGATGTGTGTCACTGCACAGCCCCTGACCACAGCACAGTGCACCTGCCTCTCTCTTCTAATGCAGCAGATCATTTGCCAATTTGTCATATTTATTTTTGGACAGCCTTTACATTTGATGCACAGAGGCTAGAGCTTTGTGTCGATGTAAACAGCGGCTTCTATATGATAGATATAGCACTCATTACTGAATAATTCATCATCATATTAATGACTTCAGATAAGGTCTCTCTCGCTCTCTCCCCGCCACTTGGGAAGAGTTTATTATTCCTTGCAATGAAAGGATAGTGTACAGATAAAAGATAATTGCCTGGCTTGACTTCTCCATTGATATGAAAATAGGATTTAAATTATTCACTTTAGTTTAAAGGTTAGTTGAAGGTTATTACATGAAGAAAATCATTCTTCATAACATCGCTGGCTGAAATGAGACAGTCTGAAAGGCCTAATTTGCACTGCATTGCAGAAGCTGGCTGTTGTGAATAAACTGAGAGCCCTCGAGAGAGTATAAGCTGGAAGAAGTCAATTATTTATAAGCAAATTATAGCTGGCTTCTCACATGAAAAAACACAGTTAGGCATAAATAAAGCTGCCTGGTGCCGAACAGTGAGTATTTGCCTTTGTTATTCAGTTATTATGTGTAAGATTCTTTCTGTGTTAGTCTCAAGAGCCATAATAGTGGGAATTAAAAGGGTCAACATTTATCGGAAAGGTTGTTTAGTGGGGCCGTGTATTCTTTGCCATTTCTACACAGATCTGAATCCTTTGATGATTTTGCAGGCAGTTATTCTTTTCTCGCCATTTAACGCACTATAGAGAACCTAATGTCTAAACACACACACTCACACACACGTACACGCACACCCACAAACACACACACCCACATACACACAAACTCACACCCACATACACAAACACACACACACACACACACAGTCTCACACACACACAAACTCTCACACTCACACACACACACTCACACACGCTCTCACACACACACACACACTCATACACACACACACCACTCACACACACACACACACACAC
>NW_025979559.1:0-6039 GCF_021869965.1 Rhincodon typus | reverse complement strand
GACAGGTCAAGGGGGCAGGATGAGGTTGGTCGGTAGGAGATGGAGGTGCGGCTTGAGGTGGGAGGAGGGGATAGGTGGGAGCAAGAACAGGTTAGGGAGGCAGGGACGAGCTGGACTGGTTTTGGGATGCGGTAGGGGGAGGGGAGATTTTGAAACTTGTGAAATCCACATTGATACCATTGGGCTGCAGGGTTCCCAAGCGGAATATGAGTTGCTGTTCCTGCAACCTTCGGGTGGCATCGTTGTGGCACTGCAGGAGGCCCAGGATGGACATGTCGTCTGAGGAATGGGAGGGGGAGTTGAAATGGTTCGCGACTGGGAGGTGCAGTTGTTTATTGCGAACCGAGCGTAGGTGTTCTGCAAAACGGTCCCCGAGTCTCCGCTTGGTTTCCCCGATGTAGAGGAAGCCACACCGGGTACAGCGGATGCAGCATATCACATTGGCAGATGTGCAGGTGAACATCTGCTTGATGTGGAAAGTCTTCTTGGGGCCTGGGATGGGGGTGAGGGAGGAGGTATGGGGGCAGGTGTAGCACTTCCTGCGGTTGCAGGGAAAAGTGCCGGGTGTGGTGGAGCTGGAGGGGAGTGTGGAGCGGACAAGGGAGTCACGGAGAGAGTTGTCCCTCCGGAAAGCAGATAAGGGTGGGGAGGGAAAGATGTCTTTGGTGGTGGGGTCGGATTGCAGATGGCGGAAGTGTCGGAGGATGATGCGTTGGATCCGGAGGTTGGTGGGGTGGTACGTGAGGACGAGGGGGATTCTTTTTTGGTTTTTATTGCGTGGACGGGGTGTGAGGGATGAGGTGCGGGAGATGTGGGAGACACGGTTGAGGGCGTTCTCGACCACCGAGGAGGGGAAGTTACGGTCCTTGAAAAACGAGGACAACTGAGATGTACGGGAGTGGAATGCCTCATCCTGGGAGCAGATGCGGCGGAGGCGAAGGAATTGGGAATAGGGGATAGCATTTTTGCAGGAAGGTGGGTGGGAGGAGGAGTATTCTAGGTAGCTGTGGGAGTCGGTGGGCTTGAAATGAATATCGGTTTCGAGGTGGTTGCCCGATATGGAGACAGAGAGGTCCAGGAAGGGGAGAGAGGTGTTAGAGATGGTCCAGGTAAATTTAAGGTTGGGGTGGAAGGTGTTAGTGAAGTGTATGAACTGTTCGAGCTCCTCGTGGGAGCACGAGGCGGCACCGATACAGTCATCAATGTAACGGAGGAAGAGGTGGGGTTTAGGGCCGGTGTAGGTACGGAAGAGGGATTGTTCCACGTAACCTACAAAGAGGCAGGCGTAGCTTGGGCCCATGCGGGTACCCATGGCTACCCCCTTTGTCTGTAGGAAGTGGGAGGAATTGAAAGAGAAGTTGTTGAGTGTGAGGACGAGTTCGGCTAAGCGGATGAGGGTGTCAGTGGAGGGGGACTGGTCGGGCCTGCGGGACAGGAAGAAGCGGAGGGCCTTAAGGCCATCTGCATGGGGAATGCAGGTGTAGAGGGACTGCACGTCCATGGTAAAGATGAGGTGTTGGGGACCGGGGAATTGGAAGTTCTGGAGGAGGTGGAGGGCGTGGGTGGTGTCACGGACATAGGTAGGGAGTTCCTGGACCAAGGGGGAGAAAATGGAGTCTAGATAGTTGGAGATCAGTTCGGTGGGGCAGGAGCAGGCAGAGACAATGGGTCGACCAGGGCATTCAGCTTTGTGGATTTTGGGAAGGAGATAGAAGCGGGCAGTGCGAGGTTGGGGAACGATGAGGTTGGAGGCCGTGGGTGGGAGGTCACCTGAGGTGATGAGGTTGTGGATGGTTTGCGAGATGATGGTTTGGTGCTCAGGGGTGGGGTCCCTCCCCCCACCGCATCCCAAAACCAGTCCAGCTCGTCCCTGCCTCCCTAACCTGTTCTTCCTCCCACCTATCCCCTCCTCCCACCTCAAGCCGCACCTCCATCTCCTACCGACCAACCTCATCCCGCCCCCTTGACCTGTCCGTCCTCCCTGGACTGACCTATCCCCTTCCTAACTCCCTACCTACACTCACCTTTCCTGGCTCCATCCCCGCCTCTTCGACCTGTTTGTTTCCTCTCCACCTATCCTCTCCTCTATCCCTCTTCTATCCGCCTCCCACTCTCTCCCTATTTATTTCAAAACCCCCTTCCCCTCCCCCTTTTCTGATGAAGGGTCTAGGCCCGAAACGTCAGCCTCTCTGCTCCTATGATGCTGCTTGGCCTGCTGTGTTCATCCAGCCCTGCACCTTGTTGTCTCAGGTAAGGATGGCAGTTTCCTTTCCTAAAGGACAGTAGTGAACCAGATGCGGTTTCTCCAACAATCAACAATGGATTCACGGTCATCATTAGATTCTTAATTCCAGATATTTATTGAATTCAAATTCCACCATCTGCCAGGGCAGGATTTGAACCTGGGTTCCCGGAATGGCATCTGAGTCTCTGGATTAACAGTCCAGCAATAATACCACATGGCCATTTTTACATTGAATACACATGACAATAAATGATTCATTTCAATCAAGGCAACTACAGAGGCATGAGGGAGGAGCTGACCAGAACTGATTGGGCAAGGAGACTAGCAGGAAAGACAGTGGGGCAGCAATGGCAAGAGTTTCTGGGAGTAATTCAGGAGACACAGCAAAAAAATCATCTTTAGAAAAAAGAAGTGTACTAAAGGGAGGATGAAGCAACCATGGCTGACTAGGGAAGTCAGGGGCAGCACAAAAGCAAAAGAGACAGCAAATAATGTGGTGGAAGCCAGACAATTGGGAAGCCTACAAATATTAACAGAGGACAATAGAAAAAGAAATAAGGAGGGAAAAGATTAAATATGACAGTAAGCTATTCAGTAATATAAAAAAAAATTGTAAGAGTTTCTTCAGATATATACATGGCAAAAGAGAGGCAAAAATGGGCATTGGACCACAGGAAAATGACACTGGAGAAGTGGTAATGGGGAACAAAGAAATGGCTGAGGAACTGAATAATTAATTTGCGTCATTCTTCACAGTGAAAGACATGAGTAATATCCCAAAAATTCAAAAGAGTTGAGGGGGCAGAGGTGAGTATGGTGGCCATCACCAAGGAGAAGGTGCTGGAAAAACTGAAAGGTTTGAAGGTGGATAAATCATCTGAACCAGATGGACCACACTCCAGATTTCTGAAGGAGACAGCTGAAGAGATAGTGGAGGTGTTAGTGGTGATCTTTCAGGAATCACTGGAGTCAGGGAGGGTCCAGAGTACTGAAAAATCGCTAATGTAATTCCTCTGTTTAAAAAGGCAATAAGGCAAAACTGAAAATTACAGGTGGATTAGCTTAACCTCGGTCATGGATAAGATTTTAGAGTCCATTGTGAAGGATGAGATTTCTGAATACTTGGAAGTGCATGGTAAAATAGGGCAAAGTCAACACGACTTCATCAAGGGGAGGTCATGCCTGACATATCTGTTAGAGTTCTTTCAGGAGGTAATAAGCAGGTTAGATCAAGGAGAGCCAATGGATGATATCTACCTGGACTTCAAGAAGGCCTTTGACAAGGTGCCGCACAGGAGGCTGCTGTGTAAGATAAGGGCCCATGGTGTTAGAGGCAAAGTACTAGCATGGATAGAAGATTGGCTTTCTGGCAGAAAGCAAAGAGTGAAGTTAAAAGGGTCCTTCTCAGGATGGCAGCCAGTGACAAATGGTGTTCCACAAGGGTCAGTGGTGAGACCACAACTTTTCACTTTAAACGTTAATGATCTGGATGAAGGAACTGAGGGCATTCTGGCTAAGTTTGCAGATGATATAAAGATAGGTGGAGGGACAGGTAGTATTGAGGAGGCAGGAGGCTGCAGAAGGACTTAGACATGTTAGGAGAGTTGGCAAAGAAGTGACAGACAGAATACAACATGGGAAAGCGTGAGGTCATGTACTTTGGTAGGAAGAATAGAGGCATGGACTATATTCTTAATGGGGAGAAAATTCAGAAACCTAACGTGCAAAGGGACTTTGGAATCCTACTCCAGGTTTCTCTTAAGGTAAACCTGCAGTTTGAGTCAGTAGTTAGGAAGGCAAATACAATGTTGGCATTTAAGTCACGAAGACTAGAGTATAAAAGCAGAATGTACTTCTGAGGCTTTGTAAGATCTGGTCAAACCACATTTAGAGTATTGTGAGCAACTTTGGGCCCCATACCCCATAAAGGATGCAATGGCCCTCGAATTGGTTCAGAGGAGGTTCACAAGAATGACCCCTGGACTGAAAGGCTTAATACATGAGGAACGTTTGAGGACTTGAGTCTATACTCAATGGAGTTTAGAAGGATGAAGGGGATCTATTTGAAACTTTAAGAATACTGAATAGCCTGGACAGAGTGGACATTTGGAAGATGTTTCCATTGGCAGGAGACACTAGGACCCGAGGGCACAGCCTTAGAGTAAAGGGAAAACCTTTTAGATTACAGATAAGGAGAAAGCTCTTCACCCAGAGACTGGTGAATCTGGGGGATTCATTGCCACAGAGGGCTGTGGAGGCAAGTTTATTGAGTATATTGAAGAAAGAGATAGGTAGGTCCTTGATTGTCAAGGAGATCAAAAGTTATGGGGAGAAAGCGAGAGAATGTGGTTGAAAAACTTAGCAGCCACGACTGTATGGCAAAGCAGACTCAATGGGCTGAATGGTTTAATTTCTGCTGCTATGTCTTATGCTCTTATGGTCTCTCTGGATCTTCTCTGTGGCTGTAAAACTGTATTCTGCACTCTGTTCTGTTACCCTGATTCACTTTGAATGGTATGATCTGCTTGTATAGCACACAAAAAAACACTTTTCACTGCATTTCTGTACAGGTGACAACAATCAATCAATCAATCAATCCATCACAAAGGAGGACACTAAAATCATACCAGAAATGTTGAGCAACACAAAGTTTAATGAGGAACTGAAGGAAATCATTATTAGTAGGGAAATGGTGTTGGGGAAATTGATGGGATTGAAGGCTGATAAAAACTTCAGGGCCTGATTAACTTCATCACAGACTATCTAAGGAAGTGGCCCTAGAAATAACAGATGCATTTGTCATCATCATCTAAGATTCTATAGACTCTTCAACTGGTCCTACAGATTGGAGGATTCCGAATTTAATGCCTCTGTTTAATAAGGGAGGCAGAGAGAAAATCAGGGATTATAGGCCAGTGAGCAGTGATATGAGATTATATGACATTTAATAGCAGAACATTTGGAAAACAGTGGCAGAATTGGATAAAGTCAGCATGGATTTATGTGACGGGAATGGCGGCATGGTGGCTCAGTGGTTAGCACTGCTGCCTCATAGCGCCAGGGACATGAGTTTGTTTCCAGCCTTGGGCAACTGCCTGTGTGGAGTTTATACATTCTCCCTGTGTCTGTGTGGGTTTCTGCCAGGTGCCCTGGTTTCTTCCCACAGTCCAAAGATGTTCACTTTTGGTAGATTGGCCACGCTAAATTGCCCATTGTGTTCAGGACTGTGCAGGCTTGGGGGATTGGCCATGGGAAATGTTGGGGTAGGGTAGGGGCATGGGTCTGGGTGGGACGTTCTTTGGAGGCTTGGTCGGTGTGGACCCCTTGGGGCGGATGGCCAGTTTCCACACTGTGGGAGCTCTATGGTTGTGGAATCATGCTTAATAAATCTACTGGAACTCTTCAAAGATGTAACCAGTAGAGTTGATGAAGGGAGGCCAATGGTTGTAATTTATTTGGACTTTCAGAAGGCTTTCCCAACAAAGGCCCAACTAAGAGATTAATGAGTAAAATTGAAGTTCATTGGACTGGGGATCATGCATAAAACGGATTAAAAAAATACTTGTTGACAGACAGAAAACAAGACATAGGAATGCATGGGAGATAGTAGGAACTGCAGATGCTGGAGAATCCGAGACAACAAGGTGCAGGGCTGGATGAACACAGCAGGCCAAGCAGCATCATAGGAGCAGAGAGGCTGACGTTTCGGGCCTAGACCCTTCATCAGAAAAGGGGGAGGGGAAGGGGGTTTTGAAATAAATAGGGAGAGAGTGGGAGGCGGATAGAAGAGGGAT
>NW_025979558.1:3405-6040 GCF_021869965.1 Rhincodon typus | reverse complement strand
AGGGTAGGCACTGAGGCATTGAAGCATTGTCAGAGGGTCAACACACTGTCTGTATTGAACATGTGACAATAATGCACTCCCACAGTTCTGACCCCATTACATCAAGGCACTGCCTCAAAACTGACCCTCACACATTGCTGCATTACCTCAGTAGTGATGCTGTAATCATGTGGTACTCGCTCAGTTCCAACCGCATGCATAGGATGGGCTGAAGGGAAAAATTTGTTGATATTCGAGAAATGGTTGACTTTGAATGAGTCCTATGAACATTCCTGTATGTACAGTTAATTTTTTTTCTGAAATTGGTTTTTTTCTTTGCCGAGCTGTTTGTTACACCATATTAGAGGGCGAGTTTCGTTCCTAGTCACTGGACTTAACCTCGGAATGAGACCGCAAACGGTGCCAGGAACAACTTCAGCCTCCAGGTCAGAAGAACGTGAGGCTAATTGTTTTTTCCTCTCTTTTTCATTTTTTTATTTACTCTTTCTTCATATTTTATTTCCTCAATAAATGTTCATCTTTAAGAAAATTGCTGTTGTCGAGCCTTCTTAACTGCATTTAACAAAATTATGAAAGAACCACTTTGATGCACGCTGTGATCAAAAATACGCCATTATTATGAGGCAGTGCCTCAGTATTGACCCTCTGACAATATCGCACTCCCACAGTTCTGACCCTTTGACAATGAGGCATTGTCTCAGCATTGAAGCTCTGACAGTGCTTCAATCCCTCGGTTCTGACCGTCTGACAATGAGGCACATTTATTTCTGACCCTCTCACAGTGCTGCATAATCTCAGTACTGACCTTCTATTTGTATGGCATTGCCTCAATTTCGAATGAGGTGCTGCCTCAGTATTGACCTTCTGACAATAATGCACTTCCACAGTTCTGACCCTCTGATAGTGCTGCAATACCTCAATACTGATCCTAAAAATGTGTGGTAGATCTTCAGTGCTGATCCTTTCACAATGAAGCATTGTCTCAGTATTGACCATCTGACAATGATGAACTCCCTCAGAGCTCAGGACTGAACGCCTGTCAATGAGGCACTTCTTCAGTGCCTGCACTCATTACTAACCCTCTGACAAAGCTTCAATACCTCATTACTGACCCTCTTACAATGCTGACCTTCTGTGAAATTTAGAGAATTAATACAGCGGAGGTGTCTTGTTAGGGGGTCTGTCTGAACTACAGCTTCAATGTAATGTCAGAATTGAGGGTTTGCTCCAGTTTTAGAAGGATACTACTGAGGTATTGCAGCTCTATCAGAGGGTAAGTACTGTGTTAGTGCCTCATTGTCAAACAGTCCATACTGATGGAGTGACTCATTGTCAGATGGTCCATTCTGAGGCAGTGCCTCAGTGTAATAGTGTCAGAATTGAGGGTTTGCACACATTTAAGTAGTCAGTAATGAGCTTTTGCATCTCTATCAGAGGCTCATACTGACCGAGTGCCTCATTATCATAGGATCAGTACTGAGGTATTGAAGCACTGTCAGATCTTCAGTGCTCAGCTATTGCAGAACTGAGGGTGGGTCAGAACTGAGGGAGTGCATTACTGTCAGAGGGTGAACGCTGAGGCAGTGCCTCATTATGCAGGTGTCAGAATTCAAGGAGTGTCCCTTGATTAGAGGGTCAGCACTGAGGTATTGCAGCTCTGTGAGCAGGTCAATTCTTAACCAGTGCCTCGTTGTCAAGTGGTCAGTGCTGAGGCAGTGACTCAATGCTGGATGGTCAGTCTTGAGGAAGTACCTCATTGTTAGAGGGTCATTACAGAGGGTAAAGCTCAACGCAATGATGACAGAACTGAGACAGAGCCACATGATCGGAGATTCAGGGCGAACGGATTGACTCAATCACAGGGTTGTCCTGAGGCAGTCCCTCTTTGTCAGAGGTTTAGTTCTGATGGAGTGCATTTGTCAGAGGTGGTCAATACTGAGCCAGTTCCTCATTGTTGTGGGGTCAGAACTGACAGGATGCTAAACAATTATCAGGTCAGTTGTGAGGTGTTACAGTTCTATCATGGGGTCAGTACTGAGGGAGCGCCTCATTGACAGAATATCAGTACTGAGGTATTGAAGCACTGTCTGAGCATCAGGGCTTAGGGAGTGCCTCATTGTCACAGGGTCAGAAATGTGAGAGTGCATAATTGTCAAAGGGTCAATGCTGAGGGAGTGCTGCCATTTAAGGGGGACAGAATTAAGGGAGTCGCTCACATTTCGAGGGCCAGTACTGAAGTAGTTTTACACTGTGAGGTCAGTGTGGAGGGAGGGCCTCAGAAGCAGTGGGTCAGTATGAGGGTCTCCCTTATTGTCAGTGGGACAGTTCTGAGGCACTGACTCATTGTCAGAGGGTCAGTACTGAGGTATTGAATTACTGTCAGCGTATTAGAACTGTGGGACGGTTTTATTGTCACAGGGACAAAACTGAGGCAGTGCCTCATTAAAAATGGATTAGAATTGAGAGAGACTTACACATTACACAATCAGTAATAATGTATTGCAGCAGTGTGAGACAGTCAGAAAGAGGGAGGGCCTCATTGTCACAGGGTCTGTACTGAGCGATTGCATCATTTTCAGACACTCCGAACCGAGGGAGTGCACCATTGTAATGGGGTCCGGCACCGAGGGAGTGC
>NW_025979558.1:0-3395 GCF_021869965.1 Rhincodon typus | reverse complement strand
TGCACCATTGTCAGGGGTCCGGCACCGAGGGAGTGCACCATTGTCAGACTGTCAATATTGAGGGAGTGCCTCATCGTTTTAGGATCATAATTGAGGTTTTGCAGTAATGTCAGATGGCATGAACTGTGAGACAGGATTGTTGTTATAGAGTCAATACTGAGGGAATGCCTCATTGTTCAGAGGGTCAGTACACAAGGAGGGTCTCAATGTAATGTTATGATTAGAGATGCAGTGCTGAGAGAATGCCTCATTCTCAGTGTCAGTTCTGAGGCAGGGTTGCATTGATGGAGGGTTGCTCTGAGTGAGTGCATTAGTAACAGAGGGTCAATACTGAGTCAGTATCTCATTTCAGGGGCTTAGAATTCATGGGTGCTGCACGATTGGGAGGTTAGCCCTGAGGTATTGGAGTTCAGTCACGGTCATAAGCGAGGGGGGAGTGCAATATTGACAGGGGGTCAATTCTGAGGTGTCAGAAAAACTCCTCCCAGATACATCAGCAGGACTTGACAAAATCTGTACAAGTGAAGCAAGCAATACCTGGCCCATTAAATAAAAGCAGGTTGGTTGGAGCCTGTATAAACAATAGACCGGGAGTGTTAAGTGGAGGGAGTTATCCAAATTGACAGCTGGATCCAAATTGACAGAATCTGCATCAAATCAGCTTCAGAAGCATGCTGCAATCATACATTTCCAACCTTCTGAATGTCCAGTGCCATTTCTGCCTGGGTATGCTGTGAGGTCCATGATAGCACTTACCATACTAGAACGACCTTGGCCAAGAGTTCTGCAGCTCAAAGCATCTGACACCATCAATTTTAATCCACAAATTAAACCTTTTATGAAGGTAAGGTCTACACTAGCTGGTGGACAAAGAAAAGAACAGTTTACACAGCACTGGGATAGCTCCATGTATTCTGTAATGTTTGTAAGACATATCATGGGCAAAATGACTGTCACATCACTAGTATGCCCCACAGATTGCTTGGTCCCCATTGGCAAGCAATACCACACTGATACCTGGCCAGTGCTATAATATGAAAAAGAGTCCAGGATAATAAATGCAAGGTATTACATTTTGGTAAAACAAACAAGGGCAGTACTGAGGGAGTGCATCATTGACATATGGTTAGCACTGAGGGAGTGCATTATTGTCAGAGGGTCAATACTGAGCTGATACCTTATCTTAATAGGGTCAGATTTGAAGGAGTGCCATATTGGTAACAGAGCATCAACACTGAGCTGGTGCTTCATTGTGGTTGGGTCAGAATTTTTTTTATTTTTGTAGAACCCACAGTATGGAAACAGGCCCTTCAGCCCAACAAATCCATACTGACCCTCCGAGCATCCCATCCAGACATACCCTCCTCTAACCACCCAATCTACACATCCCTGAACACTCTGGGCAACTAGCAAGGCCAAAGTCTGCACATCTTTGGACTGTGGGAGGAAACGCATGCAGACACGTGGAGAATGTGCAAACTCCATGCAGACAGTCGCCCGAGGGTGGAATCAAACCTGGGTCTCTGGCGCTGAGGCAGCAGTGCTAAGCCCTGAGCCACCCTTGTTGGAGTGTTCCACGATTAGAGGAGCAGTACTGAGGTATTGCAGCTCTATCACACAATTAAGTACTGAGGGAACGCCTTATTGTCAGAGATTCACCTGAGAGTGTGCCTCATTGTCAGAGGGTCAGGTCTGAGGCATAACCTCAGTGTAATGGAGTAAGCATTGAGGGAGACCTGTATTGATAATGTAATTATATAATAATTAATACATAATTACTGGTGTATTGCAGCATTGTCAGAGAATCAGAACTGACGGAGTGCATTATTATCAGAGACTGAGCACCAAGGAAGAGCTTCATTGGAATGGGTTCAGAATTGATGGTGAGCAACACGTTCAGAAGGTCAGTGCGGAAGTATTGCATTTCTATTGGAGGTTCAATACTGAGGAATTGCCTCTGTCAGAAGTTAGTACTTTGTCAGGAGTGAGGAATTGTGTCATTGTCACTGGGTTGGTTCTGAGAAAGTGCCTCTTTATTAGAGGGTCAGAATTGATGGAGTGCTACATGATTAGATGCTCAGGACTAATAAATTGTAGGACTGTCGGCGAGTCAGATCTGTGGGTGTTCACCCTAAAACACAGAGCGCCCTGTAAATAAACCCTAAAACACAGAGCGCCCTGTAAATAAACCCTAAAACACAGGAGCCCCAGTATATTAACCCTGAAATACAGAGCCCCCTGTATATAAACACTAAAACACAGTAAAAACTAAAAGGAACTGCAGATGCAGCAAAATCAGGAACAAAAACATAGTTGCTGGAACAGCTCAGCAAGTCTGGCAGCATCTCTGACACTTCCGCCATCTGCAATCTGACCCCACCAAAGACATTTTTCCCTCCCCACCCGTATCTGCTTTCCGGAGGGACCATTCTCTCCGTGACTCCCTTGTCCACTCCACACCGGCCTCCAGCCCCACCACACCCGGCACTTTTCCCTGCAACCGCAGCAAGTGCTACACCTGCCCCTACACCTTCCCCCTCACCCCCATCCCAGGCCCCTAGAAGACTTTCCACATCAAGCAGATGTTCACCTGCACATCTGCTAATGTAGTATACTGCATCCGCTGTTCCCATTGTGGCCTCCTCTACATCGGGGAAACCAAGCGGAGGCTTGGGGACCGCTTTGCAGAACAACTACGCTCGGTTCACACTAACCAACTGCACCTCCCAGTCGCGAACCATTTCAACTCCCCCTCCCATTCCTCAGACGACATGTCCATCCTGGGCCTCCTGCAGTGCCACAATGATGCCACCCGAAGGTTGCAGGAACAGCAACTCATATTCCGCTTGGGAACCCTGCAGCCCAATAGAACATAGAACATAACAGCGCAGTACAGGCCCTTCGGCCCTCGATGTTGCGCCGACCTGTGAAACCAATCTGAAGCCCATCTAACCTAAACTATTCCATTATCATCCATATGTTTATCCAATGACCAGTTAAATGCCCTTAAAGTGGGCAAGTCTACTATTTTTGCAGGCAGGGCATTCCACGCCCTTACTACTCTCTGAGTAAAGAACCTACCTCTGACATCTGTCCTATATCTATCACCCCTCAATTTAAAGCTATGTCCCCTCGTGCTAGCCATCACCATCCGAGGAAAAAGGCTCCCACTGTCCACCCTATCTAATCCTCTGATCATCTTGTATGTCTCTATTAAGTCACCTCTTAACCATCTTCTCTCTAACGAAAACAGCCTCAAGACCCTCAGCCTTTCCTCATAAGACCTTCCCTCCATACCAGGCAACATCCTGGTAAATCTCCTCTGCACCCTTCCAATGCTTCCACATTCTTCCTATAATGCGGTGACCAGAACTGTACGCAATACTCCAAGTGCG
>NW_025979557.1:0-6040 GCF_021869965.1 Rhincodon typus | reverse complement strand
GTTCATCCAGCTCTACACCTTGTTATCTTAGTGCAGTAACTGTGGTCCTTCATTGGCCACTGCACCAGCTCAGGGTAATGAACCATGGCTGTTCTCTGTTCCAGCTGCAGGTTGTATGTAGGGTTAATATTGGATTGAGCAGGATTAATGTCGCTTAGTCAGTTACTACATTTTCTGTTCATTTCATCAGGGTCTCCACCAGACTCTCTACAGTGGACCACAGTGCCCCTAATTACTTCCTATGATTGCAAAAAATCGTACTTTGATATCATCACACCTCGCATGCTGTGTGCTGGTTTGGTAGAGGGTGGACATGATGCTTGTCAGGTATGGTTAACATTCGTTGTGTCTAGAATGAACGCTTCCTCCTTGCCCCTTCCTGGTTAAATCTCTGCTCTGCACTAACGTCAACTGTACCATCAAACAAAAGCAGAAAGGGTGTTCCCCATTAGCTTTGGTGATGGGATGCAATCAGCTGGCTTGCTCACTTTGCTGATTGAAATGGCAAGAAATTTGGAAAAGATGAACTTTGGATGTTTGCAGCTTGTGTACTGCGTGTGCTGGTTGCGGGTGGCAAGTGTGAAGACAGTGACTTCATTAAAACATAGAAAATAGGTGCATGGATAGGCCGCTCAGCCCTTCCAGCCTGCACCACCATTCAATATGATCTTGGCTGATCATGCAATTTCAGTATCTCATTCCTGCCCTCTCCCCATACCACTTGATCCCTTTAGCTGCAAGGGCCATGTCCAGCTCCCTCTTGAATATATCTAATGAACCGGCACCAACAGCTTCCTGTGGGAGAGGATTCCACAGGTTCACGGCTCTCCGAGTGAAGAAATTCTTCCTCATCTCCATCCTGAATGTCCTACCCCTTGTTCTGAGACTGTGAGCCCTAGTTCTGGACTTGCCCAACATCAGGAACGTTCTTCCTGCATCCAGCCTGTTCAGTCCCAACCAGATTTCATGTTTCTGTGCGATCTCCCCTCATTCTTCTACATTCCAGTGCGTACAAGCCCAGTCGATCCAGTCTTTCCCCATATGTCAGTCCTGCCATCCTGGGAATCAGCCTGGTGAACCTTCGCTGGATTCCCTCAATAGCAATAATGTTCTTCCTTAGACTAGGAGACCAAAACTGCACAGAATACTCAAGGTGTGGCCTCACCAAGGCCCTGTATAACTGCAGTGAGACACCCTTACTCTGATATTCACATCGTCTTGCCATGAAGGCCAGCATGCCATTAACTTTCGTCAACACCTGCTGCACCTGAATGCCAATCTTCAGCGAATGTTCCATCATTACACTCAGGTCTCGTTGAATCTCACCTTTTCCTAAACTGCCACCATTCAGATAATAATCCGCCTTCCTGTTTTTGCGACCAAAACACCTTCCCCCTCAACTAACTGAGGCCCCAGTTCCTCTCTAAGCTGGAAGTATGAGTGGCTTGGTGGGTGGAGGAGAAATGTGCAATTTCCAAGTGGATGCAGCTAAAATAGGGTTGCTTCCCCTTCTTTAAAGTGAATGCTCCTTTCTGGATTCTTTGAAGAACATGCTTCATTAATAAAAATGTGAGCATGACTGCTCCTTTACAGAAGGAAAGACCAAGGCCTGAGAGGAGAAAGTACCAGATCCATAAATAGGTGTAGCAGAGGGACTGCATGATGTTTCACAAAGACATAGCATGAATTACAATGGAAAGAAAGAAGGAAGTTGTCTTTATAGGACATTTTGTACAACCTTAGGTGTCACCAAATGCTGCATGTGCAGCTAAGTACGTGAGAAGTGCAGGTACATGTGTAATGTAGAATAGTCAGCCACCAATTTGTATGCAGTATGATCTCTCAAATAGAGTTTTGTCCAGCATGGAAGTTGAGGGATAAATGTTGTCTAGGAGAACTGCCCCTGTTCATCTTTGAATAATCTTGTAGATTCATTTAAGTCCACTTGAGAAGGAAAACATGACCTTGTTTTAACTGTCTCATCTGAAAGACGGCATCATCAACAACGTAGCACTCCGTCAGAATGGAAGTGCCAGGTTGAATTATGCACTGCCAGCACTAGAGTGAGGCTTAAACACTTAGCCTTCTGATATTGGTCATTGACTTCATGTTTCTCTGGTCATATTGAATGGAAATCCTTTTTTTCCCTGCTGATCTATGAAGTCCTTATGCCATTTTGCATGCCTGCACCCTGTGAAATTTTTGTGGCCTATCCACCACATTCTTGATCCAACTTTAAAAATAATAAATCCCTTTGACTATCATCCTCAGAACTCTTAGAGTAATATTCATTCATACTCCATTGTGAAATAGTGCCTCAGAAAATGCAATACAAACATAAATACAAAATATGGAATACACCTTACAAAATTGTCCTTTATCACAAAATTATTATGGGTGCAGAAGGAGGCCATTTGGCCCATCCTGTCTCCATCAGCTCTACTATCTTGTCCAGCTCTGTTATAATTGCCGTTTCCTGTTAAACCTGCACACCATTTCTGTCCAAATAAATGTCCAATGTCCACTTCAATGCCACAACTGAACCTGCCTCCATCACATTTCCAGTGATTGCATTCCATACCCTAACTACTTCCTATGTGAAAAAGTTTTTTTTGTCTCACGCACCATTGCCTCATTAGCACATCATTTTAAGTCTACGCCCTCTCGTTCTTGTTTCACTTACAAGAAGCTTCACCCTATCTACTCTGTCCAACGCTGCTCATGGCAACATTGCATTTCCAAGGCAACCATCTTATACAGTCCAACAAAAAAAGAAAGATTTAGCACGTCGGTTCCATGCTCATAAGGAATTGAATTGATGTTGCCCACTTTAACCAGCTGATCAAAGAGGCCGTTGTTTGTCCAGTTGGTAGTTACTAAATTGTAAATGTCTACATTCAACTGTTCTGCATCAAGGAAACATTTTCTTTTTTGTGACACAGGGTGACAGTGGTGGCCCACTAACTACAAAGCAGAAGTCACTCTTCTGGTTAGTTGGCGTCACAAGCTGGGGATACGGATGTGCCAGACTAGGAAAGCCAGGAGTGTATGCAAAGGTCACAACATTTCTGGACTGGATTTACCTGCAATTCAAGGCAAGTGAAATGTGTGGATGTGGCCTAGATTATCTGAGAATGAGCTTTCCAATTTCTCCCGCCTTCTTCTACAGTCATAGAGTCATAGAGTAATATAATATGGAGACAGGCCCTTCGGCCCAAACTGGTCCATGCTGACCATGGTGCCCACTCAGCCAGTTCCATTTGCTCACATTTGATCCGTATCCCTCTAAACCCTTCCCATTCATGTACCAATCCAAATGTTTTTTAAATGTTGCTATTGTACCTGCCTCAAGCACTTTCTCTGGCAGCCCACTCCATATATGCACCACTTTCTGCATGAAGATTTTGCCCCTCAGGTCCTTCTTAAATCTCTCCCCTCTCACCTTAAACCTATGCCCTCTAGTTTTCAATTCCCCATCCTTGGGAAAAAGACTATATGCATTCATCCTATCTATGCCCCTCATGATTTTATATACCTCAATTAGGTCACCCCTCATTCTCCTATCTTATAAGGAATAAAGCCCTATCCTGGCCATCCTCTCCCGTTAACTTAGGCTTGCCAGTCCTGGAAACATCCTCGTAAATCTTCTTAGCACACATTCCAGTTTAACTATGTCTTTCTTCTAACAGGGTGACTAAAACTGTGCACAATACTCCAACTGTGGCCTCACCAATGGCTTATACAACTGTAACATAACGTCCCAACTCCTGTACTCAATGCCACGACTGATGAAGGCCAGCATGTTAAATGCCTTCTTCACCACCCTGTCTACCTGTGATGCCACTTTCAATGAACTATGTGCTTGTACACCTCAGTGTCTCTGTTCCGTAACACCACTCAGGACCCTACCATTTACTGTATAAGCCCTACCTTGGTTTGACTTTCCAAAATGCAACACCTTACATTTATCTGTATTTACTTGCATTTGCCAATCCTCAGCCCACTTCCCCATCTGATCAAGATCTCTCTGTAATTTTTGATAACTTTCCTCGCTATCAACAATACCTCCTAATTTTGTATCATCCGCAAACTTACGAATCATGCCTTGTATATTTACATCCAGATCATTTATGTAAGTAACAAATAAGAAAGGTCCCAGCACCGACCCCTGTGGTGCACCACTATTCACAGGCCTCCAGTCTGAGAAACATCCTTCAACCCTCACCCTCTGCTTCCTACCATCGAGCCAATTTTGAATCCAATTAGCTAGCTCTCCCTGGATCCCAAGCGGCCTAATCTTCATGACTAGCCTGCCATGTGGGACCTTGTCAAAGGCCTTACTAAAGTCCGAATAGACAACATCCACTGCCCTATCCTCATCTATCCTCTTAGTTACCTCTTTGAAAAACTCTAAAACATTTGTCAGACATGACTTCCCACGCACAAATCCATGCTGAGTATCCCTAATCAGACCTTGACTATCCAAATGTTGGTCATCCTGTCTCTCAGTATCCTCTCCAATGACTTGCCTACCACTGATGTCAGGCTCACTGGCCTATTGTTCCCTGGCTTGTCTTTGCTACAATTGTCTTTGCCACATTGTCTTAAACGATGGAACAACATTAGCCAACCTCCAGTCTTCTAGAACTTCACCAGTGGCTAAAGATGAAACAAAAATCTCTGCAAGGGCCTGTGCAATTTCTTCCCTAGCCTCCCACAACGTCTGAGGATGGACTTAATCAGGCCCAGGGGATTTATCTACCTTAATGCGCTTTGAGGCTGCAAACACCTCCCCTCTGGTAATATGTATGTGGTCCAAAACATCCCCACTTGTTTCCCTTATTTCTTTAGCATCCATGATTCTCTCCTCAGTAAACACTGAGTATCAAGTTTCATTAAAAATCTCCCCCATCTCCTGTGGCTTCACACATAGATGGCATTTAAGAGGATCTATTCTCTCCCTAGCCACCCTTTTACTATTAATATCACTAAAGAACCTCATGGGATTACCTCTAACCTTGCCTTCCAGATCCATCCCATGCTCTCTTTTTGCTCTTCTGATTTCCCTCTTAAGTGTGCTCCTACACTTTTTAATAGTCATCTCGGGATTCACTTGAGCCCGATAGTTTAAACCCAATATGTGCTTCTTCTTTTTCCTGACCAGAGCCTCAATATCCATTGTCAGCCAGGGATCCCTAAACCTGCCAGTTTTTCCCTTCACCCTCACAGGGACATGCTGTCCCTGGATTCTTGATATCACACTTTTATAAGCCTCCCATTTGCTAGTCGTTCCTTTTCGTTCAAACAGACTCACCCAATCGACCTCTGCTAGATCCTGCCTAATGGCCCCAAAATTAGCCCTGCCCCAGTTCAGCACCTTAACCTGTGGACTAGTCCTATCTCTTTCCATAACTATGTTAAAACTAAGAGAGTTATGGTCACTGGACCCAAAGTACCCTCTGCCTGACACTTCAGCCACTTGCCTGACCTCGTTTCCTAATATAAGGTCCAGTGTTGCACCCTCCAGAGTAGGGCCCTCTCCATATTGATTTAGGAAACTTTCTTGGACGCATTTGACAAATTCCACCCCATCTGGGCCTTTCACACTCTGGATGGCCCGGTAAATACAGGGGAAGTTAAAATCTCTAACCAATACTACGCTATTTATTCCTACATGTATCTGCAATCTCTCTGCACATCAGCTCCTCTAGCATCTGCTGGCTATTTGGGCGTCTATAATACAATTCCAATGGGGTGACCATCCCCTTCTTGTTTCTAAGTTCTAGCAATGTGGCCTCATTTAATAACTCCTTAAGAATATCCTCTCTAAGCACTGTCCTCCTTTATCAAAAGGACAACTCCCCCTCATCATTTACTTGTACTCCTCTCACGCTTATAGCTTCTGTATCCTGGAACATTGAGCTGTCAGTCCTGCCCTTCTCTAAGATAACAAGGTGCAGAGCTGGATGAACACAGCAGGCCAAGCAGCATCAGAGGAGCAGGAAGGCTGACGTTTCGGGCCTAGATCCTTCTTCTTTTC
>NW_025979556.1:0-6040 GCF_021869965.1 Rhincodon typus | reverse complement strand
AGGGTCGAGGCCCGAAATGTCAGCCTTCCTGCTCCTATGATGCTGCTTGGCCTGCTGTGTTCATCCAGCTCTGCACCTTGTTGTCTCAGAGTTCATCTAAGGTCATTTAATAATGCAAAAGTTGAAAGTCTGAGATTAGTCCAGGAATTGAGATGAGCCAAATAATTGACAAGGGGAACAATATTTGAAAATGATATTTTGAAGAATGTAAACAAATATGTGTAAGATATGACCATGGTTCCTCCAATCAGAAAATTTCAACCCGGAAAACGTAGGGTCAGAAATGGATTCCATCCCATTTTCCAGTCCTTGAACCAGATATTCCAATATGGTTTGTACTGGAATTTCAAACCTGCAGTTGGTCAGCGAGAGTGAAATTTGACTGTAACTGAGCCACAAAATATTTTAGTTATCAGGCGTAATCTAAGTTGTTTTTGGCAGAATCTGTCTTGTATTGAATTTTTTTTACTTGGATTTACACCGTGAGGCCTAATGAGTTCTTGCAATGTATCTTACCAAACTTGCCACATTAATTACCTTTCCGCCACAATGTATCGTTCGTGTTCGATTTCTGCTCCATCTTACGACACTTCCTTCAGGAACAATTCACCGCTCATTGGATATCTGTCAGAACCACTTGCATCTGCTTTGAATCTCTGTGTTGATGCTCAATGTATTTTCACATCATCCAGGAGCAGTTCATTTAGCCTCATGGCATGAATCGAATCTGTACCGACAGCCTACTACATCAGCCACAAGCAGGGCAACAGTGCTTCCCACGTGGTGTTATGTTCTGCTGAAACCTTCGGCCCTACTCAGTGAAGATCCACAAAATTTGACTCACTATGCTCGGGAGGTACCACCCACTGAGAAGAGCAATGCTGTAGGATCACAACATTTAGACAACCTACATGCCTGAGTGCTGGACATTCTGTAGGCCTGTGACCTATGCTATTCCTCTTTCACATCTCTGAATGGAGAGTGCTGCAGGCCCCTCCTTCACACATCAAGTCACTTACTTTGTCAGCTCCAAATGTTGTCATATCCTTTTTCCTTTCTTTTGCAAACTCTCCATTTCCAGCATGATGGAAAGTGACAGCGAGCACTTATTGTCTAGCGGCTCCCAGTCTCAACCTGACCATGTTGCACAACCTCAGGTATCAATATTCCCTTTCTAATGGACCATTCTGTCAAGCCCACAGGCTTCACACTTCCCATCAAGTCCAAGGTTTCCTGTCTCCAACATGGTGGTGGCTCGGAGGAGGTGGGGAGTTGAATCTATCAGGTACAGGTCCAGTTTTCTTGTTAAGTTTTCCTGACATCTTGCTTGTTTGATGAATCTAGTACGATCAGAATCCAAATATTAATGTGGCGAGTCATCACATTAGCATAACAGTCAATAAACCTTAATCGTTGTCAATTGGCATCTCAATGCTGCCTAGTGAGAATTTTTTAATGCCATGCCATTTGTGAAAAACAAAGGTTGGAGGAAGATGATCTCAAGATGGACCTTGATGCATGTTTGCCAGCAATGAACAGGCAAGGTGGTCTATGGTCAGTCAAGGGGCTGGTCAGTTTTCAGTCAGGAAGTGTAGTAAGGTGTCCCAAATGAGTGAATTTGTAACACAGAGAGGTGGTTAATAGGTTAGGGCGATGCAGTAAGTAAAAGCCATTGAAGGAAGATACTGCATGCAATGATCTGTTGTGATGGGTGCTGCCTTCTCCCCACTTTGTAAAGAGACTACGATAGGTCTACTTCAGGATTTTCTTGTTTATAAATAAAGAGGCCAGACAGTTTTGCTATTAGCTGAAGTATACAGCAATCAACTACTGTTAACAACATTTTAAAAGCTGAAGGTAGAGGCACATACAAAATCACAGATGCAGATTAGTGTTTCCATGTACACCTAAACAGATATTAATATAAAGGAATGTAACTCTGTAGCCTGAAGAATCAGAAAATCATTTAAAAACTTCTGCTCACATACTGGGAAGCAAAAATATTGTTGTACTGTAAATTAAATATTTTCCTTACAGTTTCCCTTACCCAATGCAGCCACATGAGCAACAAGGAAGGTATTATTGCATAAACGTTTATCTAGGAACACAATCATTCTTCTCTAGTTCTCCATGTAAAATAAAATGGAGCTCATTGTCATAATCAGAAAAGTAAATATTAACCTGAAAGGGGCAGCATTGGCCCCTACAATGTACAGTGGAGGTTGAACAAGTGGAATTCTTTGTTAATTTTATATAATAGGACTATAAAGAAACATTTATAACTACTTGTGTGGAATCTATCATCTGTGTTTTGACAGATCCAATGTTTTGTTACATTGCATTGCTCAACATCCTAGGACCAATTGGGCATCTAGAAGGTGAAATAAAGTGTTATAGTAAGTCACATGAATTTTTTTAATGTCCTGCCTATTTTAAAATAATTCTACCAATGTCCTTGAGTTTTTCATAATTGATCCTACTCTCTCATTATTTTCTTCCTAAAAAAAGAGTTGATGGTAGATCCAATGTGAAATTTAACCAGAAAAATAAATTGCTAAAACTTGTTTTTCAACATGGTTTCAAATTCTTTGGAGAAATAAATTTCCAAACATTGTTGCTGTTGAAACAAAATGGTAATTGTTGAAATTGAAATGCAAGTCCTTTAATCATTAGCCATGGTCTTCATCTGTCACTCAGAACAACATCCCTATATAGTAAAAAGAATAAGCATTTGAAGTTGGTTTCTTGTAAAAAAAAGCAACAACTGTTAAAATCATTGCCTGTGTTGCTTTGAAATCATTTGGGTAAACAAACCTATACATAACATTGTACTGACACATGTTGCAGCGAACCATATTGATACTTGTTGGCAGACATCCAAAGTGTATCCATAGGTTCCCATATAGAATCAGTAATGATTACAGGACAGAAGAAAATTATTCAGCCCATTTTGCCTCCGTAGGGTCTCTGCTTCAAAAATGAATCTAGAACTACTCCCCTTCCTTTTCCAGTAGCCCTGCAAAAATGTACAGGTTCACTTAATCATCTAATTCATAGAATCCCTATGGCGTGGAAACAGGCCCTTCAAACCCACACTGACCCTCAGCATCCCACCCAGGCCCATTCCCCTATAACCCACCTAATCTATACATCCCTGAACACTACAGGCAATTTAGCATGACCAATTCACTTAGCCTGCACGTCTTTGGACTGTGGGAGGAAACCGGAGCACTGGGAGGAAACCCACACAGACGCGGGGAGAATGTGCAAACTCCACACAGACAGTCGCCCGAGGATGGAATTGAACCCGGGTTCCTGGTACTGTGAGGCAGCAGTGCTAACCACTGAGTCATCATGGAAGGAAAATGCTGACTCTGAAGTCTACTCCACTAGTCACAACATGATTTTTAAAAAAAGTCCTACCCACTTAATATAGCCAATTACATTTAATAAACTATCCATTTTAGATAATAAACCCACCAACATGGTTTCTTAAACAGCAAAACTATCGATTTATTGTAAAGGAGGACATATTCAATTAAGATGCATAACTTATCAACTCAGTTTCAATTATGATAATATTTCTAAATAACCCAATACACACTCATCAGTTTAAAAAAAAAAGCTTTCTTGGCAGGGAAATAAACTACAATTAAATTTGGATAAGTAATTCTTAATTTGTGAAAAAAAGAAACAATATAAACATTTCCAGATGGCTTTTGGCCTAGCTTCCTGGCATAGATAGACAGATGTCATTAGACATGAGTCAATAGGACTTTTTCCAGAAGCAGTTTGTTCTGAAGATATGGAGAATAGCTGCATCTGATTTTCAGCTCACATTTAAAGATTTTTCTAAACCAATAGAATATAATGTGTTGGATGACTAATTTTAGCAGGCTACACATTGATTGAACATGAAACAATAACCAAATAGCCCCGGCTCCTGGCAGCCATAAACTCAGATGTGACTTCTATTAAACAGCTATCTTAGGACGTGTGACCACCAGTAAGTGTCTTTAACAAAGTGATTTTTAGGAAGCGTTTTTAAAAAGTGACCAAAGTGCCCTTTCAGCAACCTTTTACGAAATCCTTGTTCACACCTCAGTCTTTCAAGTGAATTTTTCATACTACTTTAAATTCGAGCCCTCAAGTATTAATAATGAAAAAGTTTTCATAACATGTTTGAAAGCCACAATTGAATGTGCTTCCAACTGTACTGTTGCATAGTGCATTCCGGATCCTAAACATTTTTGCATTCCATATCTTCATTGCTTCTTTAGATCATCATCTGCTCCCCAATCCTTCCAATGGAAACAGTCTCTCCCTGTTTAATCTGCTCAGATCCCTCATGATTTTAAATACCTCTACCAAATCTTCTATCAGTTTTTCCCAAGAAAATGCCCAAAATCATCCTTGTAACCAAAGTTCGTCACCCTGAAATCTTTACTTGAGCTTCTCTAATTCCTTCACGTCTTTCCCAATGTGTATTGCCCACATCTTCCACTTGAGGCTGAGCCAGTGTTGTATACAACTTTAATCATAACTTCCTTGCTGCTGCACCCAATTTCGTTTTTTAAAAAATAGAGCCCAGGAGCCCATATGCTTTAATAACAGCACTCCGAAACTGCCCTACAAATTTATTGATTTATGTCAATGTATCCCATGTTCCTTTGTTCAAGCACTCCCTTTGGAATTGTACCCTTTACCCAATATTGCTTCTCCTCATTCTTCTTATCAAAATTAAACATTTCATGTTTTTATGCATTAAAAGTCATCTGCCATTTATTTGCTTATCCCACTAACCTGAAATAATAAGGTTTAAGGTGGAATCAGATTAATGGAAGATGTTATAATGGCCAGGAATTTCCACTGGCAAGATTGACACAGTGATTATTCTTGTGCTGGAGTTACACATGGAGACCCTATTTATAGCAGCACACTCTGAAAGAATTGTCCGAGAAATTGAATTTTCCACCAAAGCAATTCCTGCACATCTGTAAGCTTCTTAAAAATTCTCCACCTGAAAATTTTAGTCTCTGAATGGTTCTGATGAAGTTATGTCACACAGTTACTCACAAAAAGTTTGCTCATTAAATACAAATAGTTTCTCAGGAGTTAGACTATTAAATTGACTTCATACTGTCTCGCATGCACCCAACTACAACTGCTCCAGATCACTTACATCCTGAAAACCCTGATCCAACACCCCACAACACTGCTCATCCCTCAATCCCAGCACAGCCCCACCCCTGCTGACTGGACCTGACACTCCCCTCTCCCCTCCCACCCCCATTCGATTTGAGACTACACTATGGGAGTGGGAATTTTCATAGCTGTGGGCTCTGGTGATAAGGTAAACATTTAATTAGAATATAGAGGGAATTAACAAAAACAGGTAAAGGCTGACAGATCATAAAGGGCCACAGAAACAGCAGCACTTAAGTGAACTCAAAGGAATGGCAGAAGTCTTCTGTTACAGGCAGCACTTTCAACTTAATCACAAGAACACAAGGCTGCAATTTTGCCATGTAGGATTGAAAGTCAATTGTCCAATAACAACAAAAAAAAAATTGCTCGCACCACGTGCAAAGAGGGCACCGCAGTATTATTGTCTTCAGGGGTGAAATATAAATCTTGGAATTGGAGGCCTTGGTAGGAGCAATTGCAATAATTATTTCTCCACTGATTCAGAAATGCCACCTATCTGGCTTCAATTTACACTTCATTGACAGGATATTCATCATCTGAATCTTAATAGCAAGCAATCAGCGACATCACATTGAGTGCACCAATACCTTCTTGCCACGTCAGTGTAAGCATTGTCATCAAGAAAAGGCATTTAAAAAGTGGGGCATGAAGTTTCCATTTCACAAACAATTCCACAGCGAGCACTGGAAGAAAACACTTTGCAGCTCCCAGATTCTGAGACTGAAATCTAATCAGGCAAGGACATGGACTATCATGTAGAAACAAGTCTGTTCTTTGAATCAGAGATAGTAGGAACTGCAGATGCTGGAGAATCCGAGACAACAAGGTGCAG
>NW_025979555.1:0-6040 GCF_021869965.1 Rhincodon typus | reverse complement strand
GAAGGTTGCAGGAACAGCAACTCATATTCCGCTTGGGAACCCTGCAGCCCAATGGTATCAATGTGGATTTCACAAGTTTCAAAATCTCCCCTCCCCCCACTGCATCCCAAAACCAGTCCAGCTCGTCCCTGCCTCCCTAACCGGTTCTTCCTCCCACCTATCCCCTCCTCCCACCTCAAGCCGCACCTCCATCTCCTACCGACCAACCTCATCCCGCCCCCTTGACCTGTCCGTCCTCCCTGGACTGACCTATCCCCTTCCTAACTCCCTACCTACACTCACCTTTCCTGGCTCCATCCCCGCCTCTTCGACCTGTTTGTTTCCTCTCCACCTATCCTCTCCTCTATCCCTCTTCTATCCGCCTCCCACTCTCTCCTTATTTATTTCAAAACCCCCTTCCCCTCCCCCTTTTCTGATGAAGGGTCTAGGCCCGAAACGTCAGCCTCTCTGCTCCTATGATGCTGCTTGGCCTGCTGTGTTCATCCAGCCCTGCACCTTGTTGTCATGGTTTATTTGATTGTGATTTTAGCTTTCCTGCCTGCCATCACATGCCCCTACACACACGCACGCACGCGCGCACACACCCACACACACACACACACACACACACATATCACACACTCCCTTGACTCTCTTGTAAATGACTGCCTTAATTAGACAATTCCAAAACTTAACAGCCTTCTGAAAGAATTCCATTCTCTCTTACATGAGAGATCCCGCATTTAGAAACTGTGCCCTTGAGTTTGAGAGTATGTGAACCTGGGGGAACAAAAAAATCTGTTTTTCTGTTATTCCTGCCAAACCTGATAACTTCACATTTCTCCATGTCATGTTCCATCTGCCAAGTCTTTCCCAAGTTACTAGAAGCATGCCAAATAATATATGTATAAAGTTATGTGGATGCCTAGTTGCGTGGATAATTAAATTATTGTTGTCCATTTTTAATAGCTGCTGTACACCATGTACTGTACACCACAATGTTGACAGCCAACTTTTACATGCAATAGTCCTACATACCTGTGCCAACACGAATGGTCGTAATTATATAAACAATGTTAGAGAATTTTGTTGTTTATTCATTCATGGGATGATGGCATCACTGGCCAGGCAGCATTTATTGCCCATCCCTAATTGCCTAGAGGGCAGTTCAGAGTCAACCACATTGCTGTGGGTCTGGAGTTACATGTAGGCCAGACCAGATAAGGATGGCTGTTTCCTTCCCTAAAGTCCACATTAGTGAACCAGATGGGTTTTTCCCCCTAACAATCAACAATGGATTCATGGTCATCATTAGATTCTTAATTCCAGGTTTTTATTGAATTCGAGATCCACCATCTGCTGTGATGGGATTCGAATCCGGGTCCCCAGAACATTATCTGGGTCTCTGGATTAACAGTCCAGGCCATTGCCTCCCCCAACTCCACAAGTTATAATAATGTTCATGCCTGACAACTTTATAATTTATTTGAGCAACATGGTGCATGTTGTTTCTTCTTTAGAAGAAGTATCTAAGAGTTTAACAGAGATTTCATTGGCCAAAATTCTGTACTGCAAAAGTTTTTAGGTTTATCAAGTTGATAATCTCTATTGATTCTGTGCTTATACTTCATCTGGCTAGCTCACAAATTTGTTGTATTTTCACTGTAAAATCTCTTGGGTATTTTTTCATTCACCTGCCCTTTGAAATATGCTTCCAAAATTATCTCTGCTTGAGAAAATGAATAAAATATTTTTTTGTGGGGATGTTCTGTTCAGAAACCGAAGCACTCAATGAAAACAGTTTTTCATTTGCATGAGTATATGGAATGTGTACTTTGATGTTAAACCAGCAATTTTGTCTACCCCTGACTGCCCAGTCAACAGAGTCGACCATATTGCTGTAGCTTTGGAGTCACATGTTGGCAAGACCAAATAAGGATGGAAATTTCTTTCCCTAAAGGACATGAGTAAACGAGCCTTTTTTTTTAAACAATAATTGATAGTAGTTACATGATTGTTGTTAGACTAGCTTTTAACTGTGGATTTTAATTTCACCATCTGCCATTGCAGGATGCAAACCCATGTCTCCAGAATTTTAGTATGGGCTTCTGAATTATTAATACAGCGACATTTCCACTAGGCTGCAGCCTCCCTGTTCTCTGTTTTTTTTTCCACTGCAGATGACTGTTTCATGCCTTTGCTTAATATCATCAGCTTGCAGGCATCATGACTGACACCATGCTTGCTTTGCCAAATTAAAAATGTTTTGACTATCTAGATGAGCTTTATAAATGCATGCATTGTACCTTGGTCAATTTAATCAAAGTCTGCTTTTGTGTGAACTTGCTTTCCAAATTTTCCTACTTAAAAGTTATTTGGGCTAAGCTCATCCAAAAGAACCATCTTGTATGAAACAGCTAAACTAGAAAACAATTAAAACTGGTATTCTAGCTAAGTTGTCCTTTTCCCAGTCTAGAACTCAGCACTCAGGTGTTAGGAACAAAAACAAAGTTGCTGGAAAAGCTCAGCAGGTCTGGCAGCATCTGTGAAGGAAAGCATCTGAGTTCCTGAGTTCTGAGGAAGGGTCACCGGACCTGAAATGTTAACTCTGTTTTCTCCTTCACAGATGCTGCCAGACCTGCTGAGCTTTTCCAGCAACTTTGTTTTTGTTCCTGATTTACAACATCTGCAGTTCGTTCGGTTTTTACTCAGGTGTTAGAGCTTGTAACAGTAACCAAACTTAGTTGCTCATCTTCTAACATAAAAAAATTGAAATATGTATTTTTTTAAAAGAAAGTATAGAATTATATAGGATAATTGGTACATTTATGATAAAAATACAATACTTCCCTTCTCTTCACTTGATGTCTGTTCATTACAATGCCACCTTGGGCACAAAATAAGGGATGCAAACTGCTGCAGAGATCTTTGTCACTCTGTAAACTGAAAGATAACGTGGTCTACAGCAACAAAATATGCCAAGATCAGAGTTTTATTACTGTTGAATATGAACCTTTTATATAAATAATATATGGAACATGCTGTGAATGGGTATTCACTGAAGGAAGCAAGAATCTTACTGAGATAAGGTAGGGGCAGAGTGTTACTGTATGGTGACATATTAACTGAAATCATACCATATCATCTGATTTAGTAATTCTATGTTGGCATGTAATATTTTCTTTTACGTGATCCAAGAGGCACAAAATACAAATTAATACTCTACTCTGTCAGAATTAGCAGGCTGGTATCATTATTTCTTCACACAGTTTCACATAAATATCTTCAGTGATTAATCTACAATCTTTTGTTTTCAGAGCATCTACTCTCAGCCAATTTCTGCTTTGTACGTGCAATCTCTATATTCATCTCTGACAGGAAAGTTTCGCTGGACGTTAGCACCAAATTAAAAACTTCTCTATGTTTTAACTGCAGGTTGTTTAAAATTTACAGCTATTTCTATTTAACCTTGTTACAAGATCAGAAAAGTCCTTACAGAAACAATGATATGTGTTTGAATAAAATCAATAAATTATGCATTTTCAACCTACATAATACAGGCCTTTACTTAATGCTCTTAGATTAGAGCTGATAGAATCTACTTTACATTTTTCTGTCCGACACTCAGTCTTCCCAAACTATTGTCATGCATGTTATGACTCTACAAGTGCTTCAGTAATATTTACTGATTCCAATAAATAATTATTTCAGAGTCATCAATTATTGACAAACATTATGACAATCAGGCTATGTTTGGCTCTTCAAAAATTGAGGATTTTTCACTCTTTAGTCATTTAATGGATTACATACAAATAATTATTCATCATAATTTATTCTTTATGTCCCATATTTGAAATTTCGATTACTGTTGGTGCCGATAGGGAGGTGTCCTGAATGAGTGAGCAGACAGCACAGAGGGTGAGTGGAAAGACGTCACGGGTAATAGTGAGGGTGATAGAACATGAGCCTTGGTGGGAAGTGTGTACAGTAACTGAGATAGAGTGACTGTGAGGTATCAGAGAGAAGATAGTAACACCTACGTTGATGGAGTGAGAAGGGTTGACCTTCTTCATACAGTGCTGGACATTCCTCCAAACTGCTGAGACTGCTTTAAAACAGATGGCATCTTCAGACCAGACTGGAATGATCTCATGTCATGTCCCCATTGCTTGTCCTGAGGAAAGTCTCATCAGTGCTGTACCCTGTTCAGCAGGTGTACCAGGTCCATGCCCACAAAGCAGTGCATTGATTTCCCTCTGATTGCCATACCTGGGACAAACGTCAGCCACTGTAGATGATAGGTCTAGACTGTCAGCGCTTGTCCAGGTGCACAATGAGCTTTTGAAGATGGAGATAGACACGGGAATCTGGTGAATTCTAGATTATCTGCAAAGTGGTGACTTGTTTTGGTACTGTTGCATTGAAGATCGGATGGAAATCGAACATGAGAAATGCCATAGGTGTGGGGGAGGTAATTAATGAGGTGAGTTGGTAATGGTCTTGTGAACTTAGCAAAAAAAAAGTAAGATTCAGTTCAAAATACTCTCCAAGTATTTGGGCAGCACAGTGGCTCAGCGGTTAGTAATATTGCCTCACAGCACCAGGGACCCGGGCTTTATTCCAGCCTCAGGCGACAGTCTGTGTGGAGTTTACACATTCTCCCCGTGTTTGTGTGGGTTTTCTCCGGGTGCTCCAGTTTCCTCCCACAGTACAAAGATGTACAGGTTAAGTGGATTGGTCATGCTAAATTGCCCATAGTGTTCAGGGATGTGCAGGCTCGATGGATTAGCCATGGCAAAGGCAGGATTTACAGGAATAGGGGGTGAATCTTTGTGGGATGCTCTTTGGAGGGTTGGTGTGGACTCGATGGGCCGAATAGCCTGCTTCCTCACTGTAGGGATTCTATGAAAACAACAAAGCAGGAAGTTAAATGCACTGAATCACTTAACTCAGAGGGAAACAACAGCAGTTAAAAAAAACAGTTGCTTGGAAATGAATGTATTGGTCATATTGTGTTCCTTTTTGAAGTTTATAAGTTGAACCAGTGTGTTTCATTCATCCATTTGGCTGTTATTTATTTCTTTCATCTAAATATTTTGGATGCAAATGCATGGAACAATGCAGACCAAACGTCAATCCAAAAGGAGCTTCTATTGAATTATTTGAGCAGAGTGCACCATCTGGAGAAAGAGGAAGGCACATTCTTGAGTATCTGCATTGCTCTGCCAATGTGTGGTTTCCCAGAGCTGCTATCTGTTTCAATGTGTTCCGTTAGCATTGCCACCCAATCAGTGCCATTTATTATGGTGACGTAATAAAAGGACTAAGTACTTTGGGTCCAAACCAATAAGTTGGCAATATAGCCTCTAGACTTTCTAATCATTTCAACTTGAAAACTTTTCTCTTCCACCGACTACAGTTAGGTTTTGAAGTAAGTGGAGAATAGATTCAGAACCTAAAATGGTAACTGTACACTGAACAGCCGCTTAAACACAATGTCGGAGCAAACTATTGTGGATGCTGGAATCTTTACTGAGAACTGGAGCTCACAGCAGGTCAGGCAGATCCTGTGAAAGGAGCGCAGGCGAACGTTTCGAGTCTACATGACTGTTCATCAGAGCTGACATGAAGTCTGGAAGGGGGCAGCATTTATTCAATAATTGGGGCGGGGTGGTGTGAGTGTGGGAGGATGGTAGTGTGGCGTTCTGGGGGAGAAAGGATGTTGACAGTTCAGATTAAGTGATTGGAATGTGAGAATGGCAGAACAGTGTCTAACTGCCAGACTACAAACACCAGACAGTCAGACTAGGGTGGGGGTTGGAGATAGAAGACATGGCGACAGAGAATGTAACAAGTAAACCTAAAAGAAAGGGAAGGAATGGGAGTTGGTTCTCAATTGGAATGTGTTGAGCTCAATATTAAGTTCCAAGAAGGTTGTAAAGTGCCGAGTCTGAACGTGAGATAGTAAGAACTGCCGATGCTGGAGTCAGAGATAACACAGTGTGGAGCTGGAGGAACACAGCAGGCCAGACACCATCAGAGGAGCAGGAAAGCTGACATT
>NW_025979554.1:0-6041 GCF_021869965.1 Rhincodon typus | reverse complement strand
CCTCTTCGACCTGTTTGTTTCCTCTCCACCTATCCTCTCCTCTATCCCTCTTCTATCCGCCTCCCACTCTCTCCCTATTTATTTCAAAACCCCCTTCCCCTCCCCCTTTTCTGATGAAGGGTCTAGGCCCGAAACGTCAGCCTCTCTGCTCCTATGATGCTGCTTGGCCTGCTGTGTTCATCCAGCCCTGCACCTTGTTGTCTCTGAGGTTTAGTTAAACTTACTGACCCACAGTGTAATTAACATCTAAATGGGATCTACCTTGATTGCACTGGCCATTTAATGCGCAGTCTGCAGAGTGTTCACCCACAGCTTGTCGGTTCAATCGTATATAATTCACATCAATCTGGAATGTTAAGAGTCTAAGTTGTCTATAGAGTGATTTGGAATCATTGTCTTACAAGTTCAGCATTCCTATTTAGTCATTAAAGTGTATGTTGCATTGTTCAAGTTGAGATAATAATAATTCTTTTGTTGTTTCAATTGAACCACAGAATATTTTCTTATTCTTATTGTCTAACCCTTCGTTCTTCGTTCTGGCTACGGATGGAGTGCAATGAACATTTACCAGACTGATTTATGGGATGGCAGAACTCACATTATGAAGAGAGACTGGGTCGGTTAGGACTATATATTCACTGGCGTTTAGAAGAATTAGGCGGAGTCTCATAGGAGCCTATAAAATTCTAACAAGACAAGGCAGGGTAAATTCAGGAAGTATGTTCCCAATGACTAGGAAGACAAGAACCAGGGGATCACAGTACAAGGATATGGGGTAAACCATTTAGGACAAAGATGATGGGGGATTTCAAGGCAAGAGGCACATTTTTAAGGCAAGAGGAGAGAGATTTTAAAAAAGACTTAAAGAGCAATTTTTTACACAGAGGGTTGTTTGCATGTGGAATGAACTTCCTGAGGAAGTGGTGGATGTGGGTACAATTACAACGTTTTAAACACATTTGGATAAGTACTTGAATATGAAAGGTTTGGAGGGATCTGGGCCAGGAGCAGGCAGATGGGACTAATTTAGTTTGGGATTATGTTCAGAATAGACTGGTTGGACTGAAGTGTCTGTTCGAGTGCTGTATGACTCTATGAAGAGAAATTTTTATAATAATCGACAATAGTTACCTGGAAATGCATAAAGTTCTGACAGGACTCAACAGGATAATGGGGGAAGACAACGGCCTAGCGGTATTCTCATGGAATGTTAATCTAGAGACCCAGATAATGTTCTGGGGACCCAGGTTCAAATCCCACCACAGCAGAATTTAAATTCAATAAAAAAAATTAAGAGTCAATGAATCCATTGTCGATTGTCAGGATAACCCATCTGGTTCACTAATGTCCCTTAGGGGAGGAAAGGAAACTGCCATCCATACCTGGTCTGGCATACAAATGACTCCAGACCCACAGCACTCTGGATGATCCTTAACTGTCCTCTGGATACTTAGGGATAAGCAATAAATTCTGGCCTAGTCAACAACACTCTCATCCCATGAATAAAAAAAAAGAGATGTTTCCAATGGCCTGGGAGTCCAGGATGAGGAGTCAAAGTCTAAGGATATGGGGTAGGCCATTTAGGACCCAGACAATGGTGGCCAATAGAAGTCTCTGCCATAGCAAGTAGTTTAGGCCAAAACATTGAATGTTTTCAAAGAACTGATCTAGTTCTTAGAGCTAAAGGGAGCAAAGGATACGGGGCAAAACGGAGGAACAGGGTACAGTATTCGATGCTTAGCCAAGATTGTATCAAATAGTGTAGCAGGGCTGAATGGCCTACTTTTGCCCCTACTCTGTAAGATTCTACAATAGAAAATCCAGTTTGTCCGTATTCTCATAATGAAGATCATAACAGCCTGCATGATATGTTGCACACTAGCTGCATATTAAGAAACTGGAAGCAATTTTACTTCTAGAAAATAGATGAGTTCTCATGAGGTGCAGGCAAAACAACGTCTATGTAGTTAATGGCATCCTAAACCACATGGTGTGTGTAAAACCTTAAAAGCACTCCCCTCTTCTTACCTCTAATAAGAACAAATGAAATGAAGCTCATGCTACTTTGCTTATGAAGAGCTTCAAAACTTTCCTAATACAGCAAGATATTGCTTATATCTCCACTAGGAACCAAGAAGGTGCCAGAGATACAAAGTCAATGACTAAAGTCATGGTTAACTACTTTGTAGCTGTGTATATAACAATTGCCAAGTTTCAGTCCTTGTCTCTTTTATGAAGCAAAGGAATCTCAAGAGTTGGTTCTCAATGAAGTTAGAATAGTCATTTATTTTCACTTGTATTTGTTTAGGTTGCCATAACATGGAGCTTGTATTAATAACAGAAGATATAGATAAGAAAATATTTTTTAAAAATTAAAACAAAGACCATCTTAGTTCAATTCACAGCTTCTGAGCTCAGGTGCAAAACCACCACGTCAGGCTATTGGAATACCAGGCTGGAAGCCACCGCTGAAGCAGGCCATCCACGCCAGACTGCTGGAATCACGGGGCGCAAGACCCTGCAGAAGCTGCCGCCAGATGTGGCCGCAATGACCAGAAGGAACCACCACTGCCGCTGCAGCAGCTGCTTCAAACATCCCTCCTCCACATCGCTGACATTGTCTCCGAAGTAGCATTTGATACCAGGTCCACAAGCTCATCCCTCCACCAGCCGCCTCCTTGATGCCACTAGCAGAGTCCTGCTCCAGGCATACCAGCCACCATGCTCCAGACCCAGGCGAAGTCGCCTTTCCACCGCCTTCCACCAAAAAAAAGGGAAAAGAAAAAGAAAAGAAAAGGAAAAAAAGGAGAGAAAAATTTAGACAAAGTGGACAAGCCCTGGGCACAGGAGCCCAGATGCTGTCTACTCCACCACCTCCATCTTATTAAGATCTTATTACATAGTTACAAGTTGAGGTAAGAAAAATGCTCTCTAAAGATCCTGTGTAGATGTGGCTTCTGCTGAAGGCCCTCTCTCATCACTGCCTACTCTGTTCTGTGTAGCCTCCTCATTCCCCCATTCATGCTCAAGTCCACAATAGGCCTACCAGATCACCCATGGCTGGAGACAACTTGTTTTGGCCCAAGTTTTTACATTTTAGATGAACAAAAAAATGCTTTTGCACTAGGCAGAATACTTGCTACATACAGACTATACAGAATAATCAAACTTCACACAAGCACTGAAAAGATCGAAAATGCATATAATTTCACTGGCAGTCAAAAGAAATAATCCAGCAACTACCCTGTAACTAATTCATTATCTCTTTAATAGTACTAGTGAATGGTCCTTCATTTAGCATTGTGTTCGATTTTGTGAGGTTAATACAGGAATCGACAAAAGGGTAGCATTTTAAATTGTTGCACTGGCACTGAATGAGCATTACACAATGATCAACATGCAAAAAGTTGGTGGCCAGCACACTTCCCTTCAGAAGTATACAAATACATCTAAAATCTGATTTTTGAGTCTAAATGAACGTGCGCTGCACCATTTAGACTCCCATAATTTATCAGTTGATGAGCCACAAAAGTAATGATAGAACACAAGGACTCTGTTTAAGACACTGATCAAGGAAGTTCAAATATTTGCAGAGAAGGGATTTAATGTACATAAGAGATCACAAAGAGCTTCTGTTGGCCTGGAAATTTCAGGACTAATTTGTATTTCTGAATAAAAAAACCTTGATGTCTGGATTCAAAATGATTTAATGTCCTAAATGGATGAAATTCAACCTTGCTGTTGGGTATGATTACAGGGAAGCAATAAGTAAACCGAAATGTAGGATTTTCTATACCTAATAATGTCTAATGTTGGGGTTTTGTATAGTTATGAGAATTGGTCTCAGACCAGAACAGTAAAGGCCTCTCTGGAGTTGATGCAGCCTCCTGGAAAAAAGCTCACCCCTGAGGTCTAAAGCATAACAAAATCAATAAAATACATAATAAAAACAGAAACTTTAACAATAAAGCTCTCTAATCAAATATAAACTCATTCCCTCTCAGGATCCTACTTTGAAGGGTGAAACACACTGTGTTGCCCAGAGAGTCCACCAATGAATCGAAAGTCACTACTCCATCTATACAAAAGGAAATTTTAAACATGTTAACATTTCAAGCAGAATTACAAAATGAAGTCATGAAGAAGTTACCTTTAAATAGCTGCCACACCTAAATGGTAAGAAAGAAAATATGGGGGATCAATTGTCACAGAGGCTTTCCTGAACATTTCCTGTGATAAATTCACCTTATGCTCACATGAAATCTCTTGGTTGTTCCTCAATCTACGATTAAAACCTCCTTATTTTGGAAGACTTTGACCAGATTCTATAGGGTTGATTTTCCACCAAGCATGGAGACGAGAAATAATATCTATAATTTCCCAGGTCAGGTCTGGACAACAGGATGTGGTGGAAGTTGGAAAAATTCCCACCTCAACCCATTCACCTCAGGAGAAAGTGGCAATAAGGATGGATCTTTGTTGCCAGGAAAAGTGTGGAGGCAAGCTGACCCAGAAAAAAGTTCAGGGGCATCTACGGGCTGCTGGAAGCAGATGTGGACAGTTTAAAAAGTCCACCTCATGCTTCTGAGCCTTTGTCCCAGTTAGAGCAATCACCCCTGTCCATCACCCCTCACTTATCCTCATTCCAGCATATACTACTTATAGCATGCATTGCATCTCATGGCCCCCAAAAAAGATCCCACAGCCTTCACATTCTCATGCCAAAGTATGCTACCCCAAATATAGGCCCTCATGTTCAGATATGGAATTTCCAAGGCCATGTATTCACAAAACACTGTACAGAAGGATTGACATTATAGTGAGAGTAGAATGTGTCAAAAAAATCTTTAAAAAGTCATTCATTTCAAACTTAGTTTAATTAGTTAAAAAAAGACTCCTTTCCATTACTAGGCAATAAATGTTGCATGAGAGCTCTGACATCCATTATCCTGTTAAAATAACCACACCTCTGCTTGACTGACAGCTCTGAATGTCTACAGTCAATTTCACATTTTCTACTTGTACAAGTTAAGAAGTTTAAGCATTTGTTGTCTCAGATATTGAGATTTTAAGGGGTCTGGACAAGTGTATTTTTTATTGCCTGTTGGTAGAAAGGATTTTTCTTTGACATAGTGGCAAGTTTTCAACGAAAGACTGTTTTTGAAGCATTTTTAACACATTTTACAATGACCATACAGTTCATTGCTTCTATACTGCTTATGGTGGGTGAATGTTCTTGGAAGTGTGCTACACTAGAATTTGACAGATGGGTGGGGGTATACCTTGGCATAGAGGACATGAGGGGCCATGAACAAGGAGTGGAGCAGCACACACGGGAAGATGAGGAGATCTCTTGAACTTACCATTCAAAAGGTGACGTCATACAGACTGCGGCTTGTAACTCCTGTAGAGTGCCAAGAACCACAATTCTTTAAAAAGCTGTCTGATCTCATGAAAATTGCAGAGGGTGAGGAGATGCCAAACCCGGCAATAGAGCAACCAGGTCAGGAGTGCTGGGTGTGCGCTTGTCTCCCAAAACCTTAAAAGGCACTGGTAAAGATTAGAAAGCCAAGGAATGGGAATGGAAAGGGGACTCACATGCCAATTCTGAAGGACTCTCAAATCATCCCAAATAGATAACATGCTTTAAATAGTTTAGGATATTTTAAAAATCTAATTCAAATTCACCTCTAATAGTGCCAATGAAGGTCATTGCCTTTTGCTTGCCTCCTCCAATTACAAACAGTTTCTCTTCATTATTCATAGTAAGGTACACTGGAATCAGTCTTTCCACACAGACAGAGCTTAATACACGATGCCATTTGTCTGTAAAACAGAAAAGGAAATAATGCAAAGCAATGAGATTAAAGACATTTACTAATTCTGAAGTTAATGATTTCCCATTCAAACACCAAATTTAGTCTCTGTGAGTCAGCGGATAAGCACATATATTCTAGGAGGATTAAAACTGATTCAGAGAGAGTGGGAACTGCCGATGCTGGAGAATCTGAGATAACAAGGTGTAGAGCTGGATGAACACA
>NW_025979553.1:2583-6042 GCF_021869965.1 Rhincodon typus | reverse complement strand
ATGACTCAATTTTTGATGTTGTTTAGACTAACGTGCTTATTTCATTCAGATAAGCACTTCAGAAGACCAAAATCTGAACTTCACCAAGTGACTCAAGTGTGGATGCTGATTTGATTAACATACTTATTTCAGTGAACTTCACCAAATGACCTGATTGTCGATTCTGGTTGGACTAAAATGGTTATTTCTGCGAGTAAAGCACTTCAGAAGATTAAAATCTGAAATTCATCAAATGACACAATTTTTTTATGTTCGTTTGACAAACCTGTTTGTTTGAGTGAGATAAGCACTTCAGAAGTCAAAAATCTCACCTTCACCAAATGACATAATTTTTGATGCTGGCGGTTTTAACATGCTTATTTCAGCGAGATAAACACTTCAGAAGACAAAAATCTGAACTTAATCAAATGACTCAATTTTTGATGTTGTTTTGATTGACATGCTTATTTCGGCGAGTTAAGTGCTTCAGAAGACCAAAATCTCAATTTCACCAAAACACTCAACTTTTCATGCTGGTTTGACTGAAATTCTTATTTCAGCGAGATAAGAATGAGAATACCAACATCTCAACTTCACCAAAGGACCTAACTTTTCCTGCTGGTTTTACTAAAATGCTTATTTCAGTGAGTAAGCCCTTCAGAAGTCAAAAATCTCAACTTCACCAAATGTCTTAAATGTTGATGCTGTTTTGACTAACATGATTATTTCACTCAGACAAGCACTTGAGAAGACCAAAATCTGAACTTCACCAAATGACTCAAGTTTTGATGTTGTTTATACTAAAATGCTTATTTCATTGAGATAAGCACTTCCAAAGTCTAAAATCTCAACTTCACCAAATGACTTAATTATTGATGTTGTTTTGACTAACATGCTTATTTCAGTGAGATAAACGCGTCAAATTCAAAAAAATCAACATCACCAAATCACTGAACTTTTGATGTTGTTTTGGCAAACGTGCTTATTACAGCGAGATAAGCATATCAGAAGACTAAAATCTCAACTTCACCAAGTGACTCAACTTTTGATGCTGTTTTGACTAACATGCATATTTCAGCGAGTAAAGCACTTCAGAAGACCAAAATTGCAACTTCACCAAAACGCTCAACCTTTGATGCTGGTTTGACTAAAATGCTTATTTCAGTGAAAAAGCACATCAGAGGTCAAAAATCTCACCTTCACCAAATGACTTTTTTAAAATCCTGTTTTGACTAACATGCTTATTTCACTCAGATAAGCACATCAGAAGCATGTCAGTCAAACAAACATCGAAACTTGAGTCATTTTGTGAAGTTCAGATTTTGGACTTCAGAAGTGCTTAACTCGCTGAAAGAAGCATTTTAATCCAACCAGCATCAAAAGCTGAGCCATTTGATGAAGTTGAGATTTTAGCCTTCTGAAGTGCTTTACTCGCTGAAATATGCATGTTAGTCAAAACAGCATCAAAAGTTGAGTCACTTGGTGAAGTTGAGATTTTGATCTTCAGACGTGCTTATCTCAATGAAATAAGCATGTCAATCAAACCAACATCAAAAACTAACTCATTTGGTGAACTTCAGATATTGGTCTTCTGATGTGCTTATCTGAGTGAATTGATCATGTTAGTCAAAACAACATCAAAAATTAAGTCATTTGTTGATGTTGAGATTAATGATTTCTGAAGTGCTTAAATCGCTGAACAAGCATGTTAGTCAAAACAACATCAAAAATTGAGTCATTTGGTGAAGTTCAGGTATTTGTCTACGGAAGTGCGGAACTCGCTGAAATAAGCATTTTAATCCAAACAGCATCAAAAATTAAGTCATTTGATGAAGTTGAGATTTTTGAATTATGAAGTGTTTATCTTCTGTTAGTGACGTGCTTATTTCAGTTAGATCAACATATCAGAAGACCAAAATCGCAACTTCACCAAAACACTCAACTTTTGATGCTGGTATGACTAAAATGCTTATTTCAGTGAAAAAGCACATCAGAGGTCAAAAATCTCACCTTCACCAAATGACTTTTTTTTAATCCTGTTTTGACTAACATGCTTATTTTACACAGAGAAGCACGTCAGAAGACCTAATTGAACTTCAACAAATGACTCAAGATTTGATGTTGTTATGACTATCATACTTGTTTAATAAGCATATCAGAAGACTAAAATCTCAATTTCACCAGATGAACTAACTTTTAATGCTGGTTAAATTAAAATGCTTATTTCAGCGAGTTAAGCACCTCAGAAGCCAAAAATCTGAACTTCAGCAAATGACACAATTTTTAACGTTCGTTTGACTAACATGCTTATTTCTGCGAATTAAGCACTCCAGAATGTCAAAATCTCAACTTCACCAAATGACACAACTTTTGATGTTGTTTTGACAAACGTGTTTAATTCAGCGAGATAAGCATATCAGAAGACCAAAATCTCAATTTCACCAAAGGACCTAACTTTTGATGCTGATTTGACTGAAATGCTTATTTCACTCAGATAAGCACTTCAGAAGTCCAAAATCCGAACTTCACCAAATGACTCAATTTTGATTTTGGTTTGACTAACATGCTTATTTGAGTGCTATAAGCTCTTCAGAAGTCAAAAATCTCACCTTCACCAAAGGACCTAACTTTATACGCTGTTTGGACTAAAATGCTTATTTCAGTGAGATAAGCACGTCAGAAATCAAAAATCTCAACTTCACCATCTGGCTTAATTTTTGATGCTGTTTCTGACTAACATGCTATTTCACTCAGATAAGCACTTCAGAAGACCAAAATCTGATCTTCACCAAATGACTCAAGTTTTGATGTTGGTTAGACTAACATGCTTGTTTGAGTCAGATAAGCACATCAGAGGTCAAAAATCTAGCCTTCACCAAATGAAAAATTGTTTTATGCTGATTTAACTAACATGCTTATTTCACACAGATAAGCACTTCAGAAGACCCAAATCTGATATTCACCAAATGACTCAAGTTTTGCTGTTGGTTGGACTAACATGCTTGTTTGAGTCAGATAAGCACATCACAGGTTAAAAATCTGACCTTCACCAAATGAATATTTTTTTTTATATGCTGTTTTGACTAACGTGCTTATTTGACTCAGATAAGCATTTCAGAAGTCAAAAATCTCACCTTCACTAAATGACGCAACTTTTGATGTTGTTTTGAATAACATGCTTATTTCAGCGAGTTAAGCACTTCAGTTGGCTAAAATCTCAACTTCACCAAGTGACACAACTTTTGATGCTGGTTGCTTGAAAGTGTTTATTTCAGCGAGTAAAGCTCTTCAAACACCAAAACCTGAACTCCACCAAATGACTCCAGTTTTGTTGATGGTTTGACTAACATGCATATTTGAGTAAGATAAGCACTTCTGAAGGCAAAAATTTCAACTTCATCGAATGACTTAATTTTTGATGCTGGTTGCATTGAAATGCTTATTTCAGCGAGTTCCGCACTTCCGTAGACAAATACCTGA
>NW_025979553.1:0-2483 GCF_021869965.1 Rhincodon typus | reverse complement strand
TTGCATTGAAATGCTTATTTCAGCGAGTTCCGCATTTCCTTCGACAAATACCTGAACTTCACCAAATGACTCAAGTTTTGATGTTGGTTTGACTAACATGCTTATTCAGCGATTTGAGCACTTCATAAATCACTAATCTCAACATCAACAAATGACTTAATTTTTGATGCTGTTTTGACTAACATGCTCAATTCACTCAGATAAGCACATCAGAAGACCAATATCTAAAGTTCACCAAATGAGTTAGTTTTTGATGTTGGTTTGATTGACGTGCTTATTTCATTGAGATAAGCACGTCTGAAGATCAAAATCTCATCTTCACCAAGTGACTCAACTTTTGATGCTGTTTTGACTAACATGCATATTTCAGCGAGTAAAGCACTTCAGAAGGCTAAAATCTCAACTTCATCAAATGACTCAGCTTTTGATGGTTGGATTAAAATGCTTCTTTCAGCGAGTTAAGCACTTCTGAAGTCCAAAATCTGAACTTCACAAAATGACTCAAGTTTCGATGTTTGTTTGACTAACATGCTTATTTGAGTGAGATAAACACTTCATAATTCAAAAATCTCAACTTCATCAAATGATTTAATTATTGATGCTGTTTTGACTAACACGCTTATTTCTCTTAGATCATCACATCGGAAGACCAATATCTCAACTTCACCAAATGAGTTGGTTTTTGATGTTGGATTGAATGATATGTTGATTTCTTTGAGATAAGCACGTCAGAAGATCAAAATCTCAACTTAACCAAGTGACTCCTTTTGATGTTGGTTTGACTAACATGCATATTTGAGTAAGATAAACATTTCTGAAAGCAAAAATTTCAACTTCATCAAATGACTTAATTATTGATTCTGTTTTGACTAACATGCTTATTTGAGTGAGATAAGCACTTCAGAAGACTAAAATCTGAACAGCACTTAATGGCTCAAATTTTGGTGTTGTATGGACTAACAGGCTTCCTCCAGTGAGGTGAGCACTTCAGAAGTGAAGAATATCGACTTCACCAAATGACTCAACTATTGATGTTGTTTTGAGAATCATGCATATTTGAGTGAGTTAAGCACTTCAGAAGGCCAAAATAAGAACTTCACCAAATGACACAAGTTTTGATGTTGGTTAGACCAACATGCTTACTTGAGTGAGATAAGCACTTCAGAAATCAAAAATCTCAATTTCACCGAATGACTCAACTTTTGATGTTGTTTTGACGAACGTGCTTATTTCAGCAAGATAAGCATATTGGAAGACGAAAATCTCACCTTCACCAGATGACCTAACTTTTGATGCTGGTTTGACTAAATTGCTTATTTCAGCGAGATAAGCATATCGGAAGACAAAAAACTGACCTGCACCAAATGGCAAAATTTTGGATGCTGGTACGTTTTAAATGCTTATTTCAGCGGGATAAGTACTTCAGATAACAAAAATCTGAACTTCACCAAAAGACTCATTGTTTGATGTTGGTTTGACTGATATGCTTATTTTAGCGAGTTAAGAACTTCAGATGATCAAAATCACAACTTCACCAAATGACACAACTATTGATTTCGTTTTGAGTAACGTGCTTATTTCAGCGAGGTATGGAATATCAGAAGACCAAAATCTCAATTTCACCAAGATACTCAACTTTTGATGCTGTTTTGACTGAAATGCTTATTTCAGTGACATAAGCTTATGAGAAGACTGCTTTCTCAACTTCACCAAAGCACCTAACTTTTGATGTTGATTTGACTAAATGCTTATTTCAGTGAGATAAGCATTTCAGAAATCATAAATCTCAACTTCACCAAATGACTCAACTTTTGATGTTGTTTTGACAAACGTGCTTATTTCAGTGAGATAAGCATATAAGAAGACTAAAATCTCATCTTCACCAAACGACATAACTTTTAATTCTGATTTGACGAAAACGCTTATTTCAGTGAGATAAGAACTTCAGAAGTCAAAAATTTCAACTTCTCCAAATGACTTAATTTTTGATGCTGTTTTGACTAACATGCTTAGTTAACTCAGACAAGGACTTCAGGAGACCAATATCTCACTTCACGAAACATGTTAGTTTAGTGTTGGTTTGAATGACATGCTTATTTCATGAGGTAAGCACTTCAGAAGATCAAAATCTCGACTTCACCGAATGACTCAACCTTTGATGTTGTTTTGACTAACATGCTTATTTCAGCGAGTTAAGCACTTCAGAAGGCTAAAATCTCAACTTCAACAAATGAGACAACTTTTGATGCTGATTCGTTTAAAATGCTTATTTCAGCGAGTTAAGCTCTTCAGAACACCAAAACCTGAACTCCACCAAATGACTCTCGTTTTGATGATGGTTTGACTAACATGCTTATTTCAGTGAGATAAGCATTTCAGAAGTTAAAAATCTCCATTTCACGAAATGACTCAACCTTTGATGTTGTTTGGACTAATGTGCTTATTTCGGCGAGATAAGACTATCTGAAGATGAAAACCTCAAC
>NW_025979552.1:0-6042 GCF_021869965.1 Rhincodon typus | reverse complement strand
AGTCCAGCTCGTCCCTGCCTCCCTAACCTGTTCTTCCTCCCACCTATTCCCTCCTCCCACCTCAAGCCGCACCTCCATCTCCTACCGACCAACCTCATCCCGCCCCCTTGACCTGTCCGTCCTCCCTGGACTGACCTATCCCCTTCCTAACTCCCTACTTACACTCACCTTTACTGGCTCCATCCCCGCCTCTTCGACCTGTTTGTTTCCTCTCCACCTATCCTCTCCTCTATCCCTCTTCTATCCGCCTCCCACTCTCTCCCTATTTATTTCAGAACCCCCTTCCCCTCCCCCTTTTCTGATGAAGGGTCTAGGCCCAAAACGTCAGCCTCTCTGCTCCTATGATGCTGCTTGGCCTGCTGTGTTCATCCAGCCCTGCACCTTGTTGTCTCGAGAAAATGAATACTTGGAGTCCAATCACAAGTGGTGTTCCAGGGGGATTGGTGTGGTGACCAATTTGCTCTTTAATATATTATTGATGATCAGATGTCAGTATTTTGTACACAATTTGCAAATTTCCAACTGGTCCAAGTCCGTGTGAGTGTATAGCCTGTAGGGAATGTTTGACTGTATAGTCAGTTCCTCATACAAATTAGGCCTGTGACTAACAAATTTTATTGAATTTGGAAAGGTGAGGCATTAGGCATGTGAGCTAGTTGCATGCTTGACGGATGTACATCTTGAAAAGAAACCCATTAAAGATGGTTGAAAATAAATTGATCTGGGTGTTCTAATGCCTGCATCCCAAAAGGCTTGTGAGCATTTCCATAAAATAATAGCTTAAGTGAACAGGGTGTTGTTGTGTATTTATAGGTTAACTGAATATGAAACAAAATGTCCAAGATCTTGGTCAGGCCTTTCCCAGAATTAGAGTTTGCCTGGCCCCGGTATCCCTCAGTATCACTGCAGGCTTGCACGTTTCACCCTTCCTTTAGATACAAAATCTCTTCAGTATTTGTTTAACTTCATCCATATTCTCAGGGATTCATAGCTGCAGTCAGAGCCTTATCCTAGTCTACTACATTCTCTGAATGTCTCCCATTCCCTACTAGGACTGTATGGGTTTCAATAAATCACACTGGCTTACCCCATCGTCTCCAGCAGTTGTACTGAACATGCTCTTTCTTTTAGCAGTTTAAGAACACAGGCTACTTGGCTTCACCTTTCATCTCACTACTATCATTTGTATCCTGAAGAAGGCACCCAGCATCTTTCCCTTTTCTCGGTCTCAGTCTCAGGTGCTCAGTCTCCCACCAGTCTGTCCACCTCAATCTTTTCCAGTAGGTTGGGGATTACTAGGGAAGGGTCTGTTCTGGAACTGGGGTTTCTGGATTAGCTCATAACCATCAGCCAATGTGGCTACCTGTTGGACACGGTTACCATTCTTTCCTCTGGGTGTGTACTTGTTGGGAAGAGATTTTAGACAGCCATTGAATTTACAACCTTAGCTGTCTTTTCACCTGTATGTCTTCTTTTTAAAAAGCACAAATTGCACTTAAAGTAAGTAATTTGGTGTTACGATCCATTTTACTGATGCCTCCTATCTCTTTGATTTCACCATTGGTGGCCATGCCTTCAAATCTCATGGTCCTAAGCACTGGAATAGCCTGTCTAAACATTTTGAAACATTTCTTTCTCAGAAGCTCCATAAAACCAAGCTCTTAGAGTATCTCTTCCTTTGTCTTTTTTTTATTTATGCTGATGTGAAGTGCCTTAATTAGCCTATGTTACTCATGAAGCACTTGAATTAAATTCTAGCTGCCTTTGTTAAATTCAAGTGGCCATCACCGCAAAGCCAGTATTTATCACCCATCTCCAAGGGTGTGAAGTATTGTAGAACTGGGAAGAAAGATCACTGGACTTGAAACATTAACTCTCCACAGATGCTGCCAGACCTGCTGATTTCTTCAGCAATTTCTGCTTGTCTTGGAATCCAATAGACTGGCAAAACCAAACACAAAGCATTAAGAGAAAGCACTGACAGATGTAAAGTGGAAACATGAAGAAGATGCAAGAGCGAAGTTCACATTTTTATCAATAAATCAACAGAAGGTTGTAAGGGGGCATTGTGGACTCATTATTGGTGGCATGATAAAGGACACTAAGAAAATAGCAGACTTTGTATCCATCTATGTGGCAGAGGTAAGGTGAAATCTAGAGGCAGAATCCGATAGGGACCTGAGTGATATGAGATTTGTGGCAGAATCATGTGAAAAATCCAATGAGGCCCATCTCAACGTCAGTAGCAACTCGCTGCATCCATCTGTCTGCTGAGAGGCAGAGTGATGACTGTTGTGGTTGAACATCATGCAAAGAGTCATATACTTGGCTGTGGTGCTACAGGATTCATTAGAATCTCCTCTTTGTTACATGAAAATGATTACCATCAGGACCCATGGTCATAGCTTATTGTGTGACACAATTCAACTTATTTCAAAGTCTATAGAGTAAATAAGATGGAACAATTTAAAATAATTGGTGACAGAACAGGTTTTCTTTTAACAGTGATTTTAATTGTGAACAAGAAATTGACCTTTAATAGATTATTGACTTTGTATCTGTAATACCGTTACTGAATGACCTGTTTAGTAATCTGATTATCATTTCTATATTACTGTATGTTTACGTAGCTTAGAGTAGATTTTAACATGCTCCTCTGACCAATGGAGTGGATTGGCCAACTGTCACTCACTCTAGTGGCAGCCTTGGTTCATTTTGAGGGCCTGAACTCATTACCATGCTGACGACAAGATACATAGGCAATCCGCTACATCTTGTCACCTCAATATTTTTAAGCATTCTCATTCATTTATCATTTTGTCACTGTCTTGTCCTTTGGTAATGGTCACTTTGTTTTGTTTTCTTTGTTTTTCACCATGCATGGCCATTGTCTCTTGTTTTCTGTTGTCATCATCATTACACCAGACTTTCAACATTATTTGGCAGGAAGGCTGTTTGAATTTTCCTTCAGTTTCAACTTATTTCATTCAATTTATGATCAAACCATTCATAAGACCTCAGTGTCTTTTTGGATAAATGGACTGGATGAGTGGTTTCATTTTCTTCCTTCATTCACATAAGTTCTTTCATTGTCTTTCTCTTAAAGGATTTCACTCATTTTTCTTGCATTCCTTTTCTTCATTTTTCTTACTTTCTTTTTCTTTTGTCTTCAAGGTTTCAGTGCCCTTTGTCTGTTTCTGAAGTTCTGTTTCTTTATTACCAATAGTCTTCATGGTTCCTTCCTTCACAGCCTCTTCCTTCCTTTCACCAGTTTTTCCTTCCAGTTCACGGTTTTGCCTCAGTATCTTGCTCCCTGATGTCCTCCTCTTTGGCTGTAGCAGCTGCTCCTTTCACAGCTTCTGCTTTTGCCTGAACAGTCTCATCTTCATTGGCCTTTTCTTTTGCCTCAACACCTTCCTCCTCTTCTTTCTTCATTTTGGCCTCACCATCCTCTTCTCCCTCTTTGGCCGCAGTGCCTTCTTCTTCCTCTTTGGCCTCAGAATCTCCTCTCTTGTTGGCATCAATGTCTTCTTCTCTTTCCTTCGATTTGCCACCTTTTCCTTCCTTTTTGACCTCAGCATCTTCTTCCTCTTTGGCTTCAGTACCTTCTCCTCCCTCTTTGGATTCAGCACCTTCTTCTTCATCTTTGGCCTCAGAATCTTCTCCCTCTTTGGCCTCAACACCTTTCTCTCCATCCTTTGCTTCAGTAGCTGATTTTTCTTCAATTCTTTTGATTCTTCTCCTGCCTGGTCTTTTGTATCAGTGGTTGTGCCCACATCTATGTCTGGAGCTGATAACTCTTCTTCACTTTCTCCTGCCTCCTCCTCTGCCATTGATTTCTTTTCCTCAAATCCTTCATCGAAGACTTGGTCAGGTTTCATTTTCACATAAGCATCTTCGAGCTCTGCCAGGTCAATTTCCTTTGCTGTGTCACTTATAATCTCCTCTACAAACTTGAACTCAGGGCTGGCCTTTGTCTTAGTTGAGACTTGAAACAATTGTGCCATATGTTGGGGGTCCTTGTATGTAGAGGATAAACGACTGAGGTGATCGGTATCTGAACCAAATCTTGACTCCTCATCTTCCAAGAGTTTCCTTAACAAAGAAAAGAATGATTAGTCTCAACTGGAAACAGAGAACAATAGAAACTATAAAAGAAGCAATTTTTGTCTGTCATTTAATTCTAAAACCCTTAACTATTAAAAGCCAGGATAAATTTCTCAAAGAGACATTTCTTTAAAGTAGGATTAACAAAATTATTTCCAAATGAATTTCTGCAAAGTAAGATGATATAAATGTATTATGTTGGATGCTTTTGAAATCACTGATAAAGGAAGACACAATGGAATGAAATTGGTCTTCACTAGGAGGACTAAACGGGCTTGTAGCAAATTGGCAACTAATTTTTTCACCACACCTATTCTTTCCGCTGAGGTGCACAGAACAAGAGTACAAATCCTTTTGGAGACACTTCTCTAATCTCACTGTCACTTTTACGTTGCTTGAAACTAAAGTCCTGGTAATATTTTGGAAGAACTGTTGTGGTGTGTAACAGGCTGCTGATTCATTACCAGCCCAATTCACATTGCCACTGTTGATCAATTTCACCCTCACCAAATGTGATTGCACCTTTTGCAGCAATATTTTTTGAATGAGAGAATTTTCTTCCAATTGATCTAATATTTTCTCAAAACCGATGTAGCAATTTACTTTTTATGGTATAACCAATCTTTCATTACAATGATCTGATTATTGTCTTATTATATGAGTGCATTATATTTTTCAGCATCTTTTTCATTGACTCCAATATTTCCTAAATGCATAGGTGGGATGCATTGATATTTCCTGTGGCTTAAATGCACTGGAAGTAACTTTACTTGCTCCAGTCAGATGTCTGTGCTACATATTGATCCTTTGATTCAGAGATCTAATCCAAGATGTGGTTGTGTTCAATGCTGAGCAGAGATCACAATCAATGAAAAAGATACTCTATTTCCTTTTAAGGGAACTGTTCATTTTCTTGCCTACGCCTCCTTTACTGTTACTAAGACCTTAATCCATTCCTTCATTGCATCAAGGCTGTTCTTCTCCAATGTCTTACTCACTGGCATGTTCGGCGCCAACAATTCTAGATTCAGTTTGAAAGAAAGGAGACTGGGTCCAGGACTAGTATTTCAAATCTAAATAAAGGCAATTATGCAGAAACTGAGCTAGCTGAAGTGAATTGGAATACCAGGCTAAGGGATAGATCAATGAAGATCAATGAATATGAGGGGATATTTCAAAATACTCAATAAGTATATCTACTAATGAAAGAAAAAGTCTAAAGGTAGGGCCAACTGTCTGTAATTAACTAAAGACATTAGTAGAAAGCTGTGATCTCAAGGAAAAAGCATATGACCACACAAAGGTGAATGGCAGGTCAAATGTTGATCAGAATTTAAAGAATAGCAGAGAATGGCTGAAAGTTTAATCAGAAGGAAGAATTAAAATATTTGAGGAAGCTAGCTAGGAATGTAAAAAAAATGGATACAGAGTAAGTAAAATGAATGTTGGTCCTCCATAGAGTGAGAATGGAGAGTTGTTAGTATATAATAAAGCAATTTCAGTTTGGAAGTTGCTGCCTAAGGATCTTTGGTGAATTTCTGCCGCGCATGTTGTACGCTATCTACATGATGCACTTCCAAAATTCGCTCAAGATCCTGAGATGCACCTTCCAAACTCATGACAATTTCCATCTGGATGGACAAGGGCAGCACATATATGGCAACACCATGACCTCAAACTCCCCTCCAAGACACTCACCACCCTGACTTGGAACTATATCATGGTTCCTTCAATGTCACTGGGTCAAAATTTTGGAATTGCCTCCCTAATGGCATTGTGGGTCTACTTACAGCACATGGACTGCAGCAATTCAAGAAGGCAGTTCACCACCACCTTCTTAAGGTCAGCTAGGGGTGGGCAACAAATGCTGGCCTGCCACAATGCCTAAAGCCTATCAGTGAATTAAAAAAGGCAGATGAAATGAACAAATACTTT
>NW_025979551.1:0-6043 GCF_021869965.1 Rhincodon typus | reverse complement strand
GCTTGGCCTGCTGTGTTCATCCAGCTCTACACCTTGTTATCTCAGATTCTCCAGCATCTAAAGTTCCTATTATCTTTGTGATACCATAGTATTGTATATAGTTAGAGTTGTAAATATACTTCAAGATATCTAACTCAAAAGAACCTTACCATCTGGGCTACATAACAAACCACAAACATTATTGATTTAAGTACTAGATGCAACAGCCTCTCAATGGAAGGGAAGACCATAGGAAGCAATGGAATGCCACATGGAGACCCTGCTGAAACTGCATTTGTTGCCCATCTCTAGTTGCTCTTAAGCTAAGTGAATTGCTCGGCCATTTTAGAGTCGACTACATTGACGTGATTCCGGAATAAGCCAGACTGAATAAGGATGGAAAATTTTCTTCCCCAAATGGAATTAATGAACCAAACGGCTTTTATAACAATCAGGGATAGTAATAACATTACAGAATTTTGAATTAAGTTTAGATAGTGGGATTTAACCACTAGCCTGGGCTCTGGATTACAAACCCAATAATATTGCCACTATGCCACCATCCCACCTGATTTTGAAAGTGAGTAAAATTGGGTTGAGCATAACACCTGATCCTGGATACTTTAGGTTAAAATTGGCTCCAAAACCCAGATATGCCAGGTACATGGGTACCAGGCTGTGCACAGTTGATTTGTACCAGTCAGCACTAATTCAACTTGTAAGCATCTGCCTTTCATATATTTGGCACGTTGTCTCAGCTAAAGCTATCATCAAGAGGAACAACTTTAAACGTACCTGTCTGATAGAAGCGAGGTACATTCACAATGCCACAATGTCTTCTACCTTAGCCTGCTGGGAAGTTGCTGCAACCTTTTCAGCTAGCTTCAGACAGGAGGAGGAGAATCCTGCACCAGAAGAATAGATTGCTTATTTTTAAGTTTGCATGTAGGAGCAGGAACACTCCTGAGGGTTCCACATGAGATTTTCCAGCTGGCTGTTAGAATTCTATCAGTTGTAATTCAAATGGGCAGTGCTCTCACCTCTCAATCTGGAGATTGTGGGTTAAGGTATCCCATCCAGAGCAGAAAACTGAGGCTGACCATTCCCAGTCCTCTTCCGAAAGAGGGCTGCACTGTTGATGATGGTATTGTTCAGGAGGGACATTAAACTGATGCCCTTTTGGGCTTATGTAAAAGATCCCAGTATTTTGAAAACAGGCAAGAGGCTCTCCTGGCTTATTTTTAATCTCTCAATCATCATCACTGTTATTTGATCATTAGCATGTGTCTATGGTACACAGCAAGATCCCACAATATCAGCTGCTATGTTCCTTCATTAGCTGCCAAGTCCTAAAGTCTGGAAAGGTGCTATGGCCATGCAATAGCATTACTTTACTTTCCCCAAGAGCCAGACATTTTCTTCACTGTCTGAACTTTGGCTCTTCCTTGACCATCCACATTGCACTCCAAGATCTCCCCTGTTCCCGGCAGGCAGTGCACCAGTGCATTCATTTCACCTTCCCAAAACCTGCTCCAAGTTGAACTGTCAAGATAATTGATGATTGTATTAAAATCTTCCCTTTGTGAACATTTCCTGTCTTTTTTTGTGGCATTGCATTTCCTAGTCATGCTAATTGTGTCAACCAACCTTTGACATGGCTAATGACTGCATTATCAGTTACAAATAGAAGGGTCCTGAAGACACTAGAGTTGCAGCATCCAGCCACTAGGTGATGCCACAGCTCTACTTTATCAACCCCCACACTTGGAGCAATGCCATGGGTGATCCATAAGCAAAGATGTTACCAGTACTCCTGAAATTTAGCAAGCCATTTATATTGGCTGGCTGAAAACAGTCTTGTGCCAAAGTTACAGTGGGTAATTGGAGAGTGCCCATAGAATTTCATGTCCAGTTTGTTCAGCCACTTAATATTGAAAAGAAAGAAAGAAAGATCATACAGTACCTTTCACAACCACTAGATATTTCAAAGTGCTTTACTGTCACATTTTATACTTTTGAAGTGTAGTCATTGCTATAATGTATTAAATTGAGAGGCCAACTTGTGCAGAGCAAGTTTCCATCAGCAGCAGTGTGGTAATGGCCAGATCATCTGTTTTTATGATGTTGATTGATGGACAGATGTTGGCTAGAACACTGTGGAAACCTCCCTTGCTGTTCATTAAGATAGTGCCATAGGACCACTTCTATTCAGCCGAACAGATAGGGGGGTCTCAGTTTAATGTCTCATCTAAAAGGCAGCACCACTAATTCTACACCACCTCCTTAGTACTGCACTAAAGCTGTCAACCATATATATTTTTTTCCCTTCCTCAAAACCTGGAATGGGACTTGAACTCAGAACCCAGAGATTGAGAACAGAGAAAAAAGAACCAAAAGAACTGTGGATGCTGTAATCAGGAACAAAAACAAAGTTGCTGGAAAAGCTCAGCAGGTCTGGCAGCATCTGTGGAGGAGAAAACAGAATTAACGTTTCGGGTCCGGTGACCCTTCCTCAGAACGGAGTTCTGAGGAAGGGTCACCGGACCCGAAACATTAACTCTGTTTTCCCTGTTGAGAACAGAGAGTTCTATCCACTGAGCTACAACTAGGCTACCTAATAAGCCAAAAATTTAGATTGTGTTTTCATGAAGGGAACAGGATGACATAGGAACAAGGTAAGACCATTGAACCTATGCCACTACTCATCCAGAAGATGGTTGATCTGAATCCTAACTTCTTCTTCTCTGGCATGCATTCATTATTGGACTTCATGCAGTTTGGAAGAAGCATAAATGAAATTCTAGTTTTGCATTGTTTCATTTAACAGTGGCTGCTGCTTGCTGCATGGTTAAGTACACTGGTTGGAGTGTTAACACCTAGAAGGCATTCCCATGCTTGCTCCTCTTCCTCTCTCCATACCTTCTTCACACATACACACACATACTCTCAATTCTGACGTTGTCTTGTGTTTGATTGATTAATTACCAGAGCCTCATAATCAAGCATAGTGAGCATAGATCAAGTCTGGGTGTTGATTCAGAGCAAAGAAAACAGACAGCACAGAAGCTACTGGAAGTTCAGCTGGAAGCATGAATGCAGACATTTTATAATTGCAGAAATGTTTTAAAACCCTTGTACGTAAATTTGTTGCACCCTTAGAAAGTAGCATAATCTTTCAATTGCCCTGGGATGTACAGAATATACACATCACACTAACAAAGTATTATAGAGTTATAAAGAAACAGGCATTTGGTTCAAGTCCATGCTAGTGCTAATGTTTGACACAAGCCACCTTCCAAATTTCCTCACCTAACTCCATTAATGGAGTTGACGCTATAGAAAATATCTTATTGCCAAAGGAACTACACCTTAGATTTATATATCACCCTTAATGTAGTAAAGTACCCAAGATGCTTCAAGCAGTGTTTATTAAACAAAATTGGACAGTGAGATACATGGGGTGATTTTCGATCAGGTGGTCAAAGAGGTAGGTTTTAAGGAGTATTTTAAAGGATGAATAAGAGATGGAGAGGTGTAGGGAAGGAACGCTCAAACTCAGATTAAGGCACCTGATGCTGCCAGAGGTGCAGTGCTGGAAATCAGGGACGTGCAAGAAGCCAGAACCACACAAATGCACAGACCTTGGAGAACTGAAAGGCTGGAGGAGATTACAGAGAGAGAGAAAACAAGTTGTGGAAGACACTGAGATAGGGTAAAGAAAGACCATACACTTGCATTTATAGCTCTTTTAACAGAGTGAAACAACCTGCAGTGCTACTTAAGAATGTTATCAAATAAAATTTGACATGGTGTCTTAAGGAGGAAGATGATGGCAGAGTGGTAACATCTCTGGAGTAAGCCAATGGGGTTGTTGTTATGGTAATATGGGTAAAATCCCACCATTGTACTGGGTGGAATTTAAGTTTAATCAACAAATATGGAAATGTAAAACTAGCCCCAGTAGTGGGGTGACCATGCCAACTATCATTGATTGTTGTAAAAGCCCGTCTGGTTCACTAATGCCCTTTGGGGAAGGAAATCTACCGTCCTTCCCTGGTCTGACCTACATGTGACTCCAGACTCAGAGGAATGTAGTTGATTTTTAACTACCCTTTGCAATGGCCCTGGTAAACTATTCCATTCAAGGGCAATTAATGATAGCAACAAATGTTGGCATGTTAGTGATACCCATATCCCATTAAAAGAGTAAAGAGGAAGGAAAAATGGGGCTAAGGCAGAGTTAGATAATCCAGGAGAAGTGGAAAGGTTGCTAAATCAGGAGTTGAAATAAGTATTGAACTTATCTACCACTTCATCCTCTAGTAACAAGAAAATGCTAGTGGTTCCAGGGATGAAGGTGATAGTTATGCAGAAAGGCTGTAGAAGCTGGAGCTGTTCTCCTTTGAGTATAAGAGTCTAGGAAAAGATTTAATTAGAAATCATGAGGTGTCTAGATTGAGTAAATAATGACAATATGTTTCTAATGCTGAAGGGTCAATAATCAGAAGCTGCAGATTCAAGTCAACATGAGGACAACAGTCCTTTTTACGCAATGGTTGGTGAGAATTGAAATGCACAATCTAATAAGGTGGTGAATAGAAATTCAAAAGAAGGTACTTGATAGAGCAAATGCCTCTATCACACGGTGTTAACTCATCGTTATTATGACAACATTGTAAGCCTTGAGGCTTTTCCCTGGCTGGCTGACGACAAAGCTGAAAAAATGAAATACTTTTATTTGGAGCTTCCATCTTAGTGATGAGGTTTCAGGCTAACCCGCATTCAAAACCTGCTCTGAAAACTCTGTTCAATTTTGACAACCATGAAAAAATGCACTATAGCAGCTGAGACAACACATGACATTCTAAATGATGAACAACATTCTAATTAAAATAAACCATGACATTCTGAAAAAGACAGCCAATTCGTCCACAACTTAACAGTTAAAAAAAATCCTTTCAAATATTTCTGGGTCTGGACCTGCAATTTCAACAAAACTAATCAATTCTTTCTTGGGCTATACCCTATTGATACTCAAAGTTTTGTTGTAATTAGGTTTTATTTTAAAAGTATTGTTTACAGATTAAAAAACAGGGAGGAAAACATTACATAACAGTTCTGAAGAAAAGTAATTCCAGACTCAATTTCAAAGAAATGTTAACTGTGTTTTTCCATCTCTACAGATGCTGCCAGATCAGCTGAGTTTCTCCAGCACTTGCTGTTTGTTCAAGACATTACCTCTGCTCATCTTCAGTGCTAGAGTCAATCAGCTTTTAGAGTCATAGAGGTTTGCATTGTGGAAATAGGCCTTCTGGTCCATCAAGTATGCGCTGGTCAAACACAAACACCTTGTTATTCTAATCCCATTTTCCCGCACCTGACTCATAGTCTTGTATGCTTTGGCACTGCAAATGCACATGTAAAGACTTCTTGAATGTTATTGGGATTTCTGGCTCTACCACCTTTACAGACAGCAAGTTCCAGATTCCCACCTCCCCGCCCTATGGGTGAAAACATTTTCCTCACATCTCCCTACACCTCCTGTCCCTTACCTTAAATCTATGCCTTTGGTCATTGATCTCTCCACCAAGGGGTAAAATGTTTCTTCCTGTCTACCCCTCAAAGTTTATACATCTCAATCATGTCCCCTCTCAATCTCCTCTGGTCCAAGGAAAACAACACGTCTATTCATAACTAAAACTCTCCAGCAGTATCCTGGTAACTCACCTCGCCAGTAAAAGGGAATTGGATATACACTTGAAGGAGAAAAAGTAATGCAGTTGGTGGGTGGGAGAAGAGTGGGACTGTCTGAATTGCTTTTTGAAAAAGAGCTGGAACCATTCATTGGAGCAAATGGCCTCCACTTGTGATTTGTTGGTCTGTGATACCATGCTTCTAAGATATTCAGTCAGTGAAGTATGGAATGGAGAATCAAGTCATTTGAAGGAATAGATAGGATAACTGCTGAAAACATCTTTCATAGATGCATTCAGGAGCTTGACAACAGATTTAGCTTTCGAGACAACAAGGTGCAGAGCTGGATGAACACAGCAGGCCAAGCAGC
>NW_025979550.1:0-6044 GCF_021869965.1 Rhincodon typus | reverse complement strand
AATGCTGCCTGGCCTGCTGTGTTCCTCCAGCTCCACACTGTTATCTCTGACTCCAGCATCTGTAGTTCTTACTATCCCATTTCAAATATTAAGCTCCCCTCTGAATTGTTAAATTATGCCTATTAGTGGTGTTGGCAAATATATATGTGCAATGAATCATACATAAATCTTGCTCCTTCTCCAAGCTCTCATCAATCTTGTTTTCAGACGTGATGGTCATGATATTTTTAGAAGCAGGTGGAACAGTTTTGTTTAGGGTTATGGAAAGGCAGTATATGCTTCTTAAAAACATGCGTGCTAATGAAGAGCAAAAATTAATGTCAACATTATTAACTTAAAATATCCCTGAGTGCTTCATGAGAGGTGAAAATTGCAGGAGTGGTAGCAATGTTGGGTCATAAGCAAAATTGTAAGGAGAACCTTTCAACAAGGAGTAAGTATTTTAATAGCACAGGCTTAGAGGAACTAGACTGCACGCTTGTGATGCAGTGTGGCACCACAGCATGGGTTCAATTCTTACACAGGCTGAAGTTACCATGAAGGTTATGTTTTCTCATCCTCTTCCCCTCACCTGAGGCATGTTGACCCTCTGGTAAAACCACCACCATTCATGGCTCTTTCTATAATGAGAGCGCAACCATACAGTCTTCTGGGACTATTATGACTTTACAGAGGAAATGTGTATCTGGGCTATTGAAGATGTCAATGTTGGAGTGAAGGAAGAGGTTCGGTGGGTGTGGTGGGGAAGGCAGTGAGTTAGGGAACAAAACCTTCAGTGAAGTGGTGTAGAGCTGGAGGAAGTGGGTGATTAAGAGCAGTGAAACACATAGGGAACAAAGGAGGAAAATGCTTTGCTTTCAGGTACTGGAGAACAGAGTTCTCTGGATGAGGTGCCTGCCTCACTGTGGCAAAAATCTAGCTCTTTGAAGACCCCTTGGACTTCCAGGGCCTTTTCAAAACCCAGTGTTTGCTGCGGAAGGCTAGATAGTGGGACCCAGTGGCCTTGGGAGCAGATCATGGATGGGCATGTTTCAATGATTTGAATTAGAAAGTCTGCTTTTATTTGTCTGGGAGTTTGTCCTAGTTGCTTTAAAAGATGTTGGATCCTCTAGCCTGACGACTTACCCCTCAACATGAACTTGCCTTGTATCCACCCTTGCAGACTTCACCAAGGGGAAGATTCCAAAGCCAATGTGCAGGTGGAGTGAGGGAATTAAAAAAAAAAAAAAACTTTTTTTGTCTAAAATAACTCTCATATTTTCTCTTTTAAAGTTATAGAAAAAGAAACAATTCATGAAGCCCACTTAAATCTCCAAACCCCTTGAATCCCTTCTAAAAACAAAAGCATTAATTCTGACCCCATATCATGGACAGCTAGTTTTGTTTTATTGTAGTCACATGTACCTAAGTACAGTGAAAAGCTTTGTTTGTGAGCAGTACAGGCAGATCGTAGCAAGCAAGGACATACAGATCGTAAGGTATAAAGGTTACACTGTGCAGAAGGTGTCCAAAGCAAGACTGACTTTATTTGAAGTTAGAGAGGTCCATTAGTAGTATAATAACTGCAGGGAAGAAGCTGTTCTTGAACCCATTGGTGCATGTTCAAGCTTCTGTATCCTCTGCCTGACAGAAGTGGTTGGAAGAGTTCCTTTTTAATAGCCTCATTTAAACTGTTATTGACAAGGTTGAACTCAGCATTTCCCACCCCCATTGAGATCAGTCACTTTTGAAATTGTCATTCACTACAGATAAAATTAATCTTTGGGAAATGATGATAAAACCTCTATTGAAACAGATGGTAATGTTTTTCATAACCTAAAGTAGATATGCAAGAATATTGATGGTCTCTCTAACCATGAAATTAGTCATGAGTGAAAACTACATAGAATATTCAGAATGAGTTGCATGCATATTTTTCAGTATATGGTTTCAAGATTATTGGTATGATAACCAAAAAATGCTAACAAGAATCCAGTCTTGGTCTGACAAATGGCAAATAACACTTGTGCCACAAGAGCCAAACAATGACTGTCTCCAATAAGAGAAGCTAACCATGGCCCTATGACATTCAATGGTGTTGCCATCACTGAATCCCTCACTATCAACATTATTGGGATCACCATTGACCAGGAACTCATTTGGACTCTATGTAAATACAGTGGCTACAAGAGCAGGGCAGAAGCTAGGAATATTGTGGTGAATAATTCACCCCCATGTCTCTCCAAAGCCTACCCACCATCTACAAGGTCCCACTTACCTGGGTGACTGCGGCTCCAACAGCACTCTAAGTTTGACGCCATTCAGGTTGGCATGGGCAAGCAGTAGGGAATGGGTCAGCCTTTTTGTTTTGAACAGTTCTGGAATATGCACTGAGGGATGGGTGCGGATGCTGCATTACACTTGGTGGGGTGGATGGGGCCCTGTCCAATTATCTGTGACTTAACTGGACCTAGACACCATCACTGACCTAAGCCTGGCATCTGTAACATCCACCAGTCGGTTCTGACACAAGGATTGCTTGAACCACTGGCCAATCTGATTGGCTGGTGACTCTCAGACAGGACCTCCTCCCACTGAGGGATGGCAATCTTTTCTGCTTGTTTGGCCCTTCAGAGTGTTACTGCTGGGGGCAATGTTTCTAAATAGGCCACCTGGTGCCAACCTCTCAAACATCTTTTCCCCCACCCCCACCCCCAACCCAAGCACCTTGCAGTGGAATGGCTCAGGTGAGTGGGCTTTATAGTTGTTTGAGGAAATGAGAACTTGCCTTTTTAAGGGTTCTGACCAATAACATTATTCTAAAGTGTATTCACTGTTGTAAATATGGAAACATAGAAATCAATGTGAGCACAGCAAGACATGCTGTAAGTACTTGCCGGGAGTCCTTTTTCCTCTTCAAAATAGTTCTGTGTAGTTTTTTTTTAATAGTTTGACGAGAAGACAGCCACTGCCTCAGTCTAACCTTGTCTGAAAGTGGCACCTCCCAAAACTGATTCTGTTTGCACTGCTTTGGGGTGTTCAACTAGGTTCTAAACTTTAAGTGGGATTTGAACCACAGGTTTCTGACTTGAGCAAGGATGTACCAACTGAGACTTGAGAACTAACCAATCTTTGCTTTAAAGAAAAAAGTCCTGTTTAAATTTTTGTCACCATTCATTTGAACTGTTATTAATTTTTGTTTCCTTGATCTTTTCTTTTAACCCCTACTCGAGCATAGACTGTGAAAGCAAACCCTTGTATTTAAATACTGTTGTGCCTCATTGCCTAAATGAGGATATTAATTAAAAGGAAGTATTGTTCATTAAGTATCTCAAATGGCAAGAGGCATAATTTTCCATCCACATAGCAGAACTCTGAAGGCCATGTTTGATTCTGTGTTGGCTGCCAATTTTCTTTCAGACTGCTAACTTAAGGTAAACTAGTCCACTGTCATGATTAACTGGTTGTTTGTTGGCTTCTTTCATTTTCTGAAAGTTACTCCTGTGGGATACCTCAAGCTTGACAGAATGAGGCATTGGGCCAGACTAATGCTGACAAAATGAGGGTCTGCAGATGAATGGATTAAAATTTGGTGTCTGGGATGGTACAAGGTTTTCTGAATGATGGGAATCTCTTGTGTTGGTTACCCAATTAATTCCTGAGTGGATAGTCTTCTCTCTGAGCTTTCTTTCCCTCCTCACATATCACTATTGCTTGCCAGTGGCCCCGCAAAGTTGACTAGACTTTGGTGCCATTTTTCATTTTTATTCCTTAGACAGCAGCAGACATCCCCACCCCCCAGTGGAGGTATTAGAAAGTCAAAGCTTTTGCAGGTCAGTGACCTTCCCCTGTCTCTATTTAAAAGCTTTGGAATGATGAAGACAGGCAGTAGGCGTTCTGTGGGTATTTGATGATTGCTACCATGTGGGATTATATTTTTTGAAATTTTTAAAGAGAAGTTGGGACAATAAGTTATTTTTGTAGCAAGTTGTTCCCAGCTTTTTTCCATTTATTTACAGGAATTTTTACTCAAATCAGAAGCTTTTTTTAATGTTTTTTTTTGTTTCTGGTACATGAAAATAGTTTGACTTGTTTATTCTTCACATCTTGCAACACAAAGATGAATCTAGCAGTTAAACACTCCGATGGCTTCCTTTGCATGTACTGAATATTTTAAAAATTGAGTGCTATTAGCTATTTGGTGAAATTTTATTCCTGGAAATATTCCATACCATGTAATAAGGTTATATTTTAATAAGCATCTTTTTGTTTGTTTTGTCAAGATTTAAAAACCCTTACTGATGAATCTTGTCACTGTTTCTCATCTTTACACATTTCTTTACCTTAGTCAGAGTTGAACCCAACTTGTTAGTCATCAGCCTGGGCTGTTTATTTCCACTGACAGTTTCCCTTTTCTCAACAAGCTTTTTCCTTTCCCACAGACTATGGTATCCTCGAAACTTAGACATGTTTACAATATCTTTTTGTCAGGGGCATTAGGAATATTACCCCGTAGTGAGCATTGCAGAATGGATCCCGATGGGCCTCCTGTACTGTCCCAAATAAATTTAAAAATAGTCCTTGTTAACTACACCGTTGTCAAAGGCAGTTCTTGCTAATTTCCACTTCCTTTTTAATCCCATGTGCCTTTTGCTTAATCTCTTGAGAATTTGCAAGCTGCATCTACAGTTTTGGTAACTTTAGGCCTTTCTTGAACCCTTACTGCCTGCCCTTTTTTATTCTTGTAGGAACGTAGTAACAAGAATGCCCTTCAGGCCCTGCCACATGTTTCATCAATCACTTAGGGTTAGCCTGTATCTTGACTTCATCAACCCAACTTTTGTTCCAGGCCCCTTAACTGCAAAAGCTGGATGTTTGTAGTTTTGAGATTTTCGGTCCCCTCTGTGAAAGTGTGTTCCCAAACATAATCACCTCCTGAATGACCTATGTCTTGGCACCTTGTTGCAGTTTGCCCAGCTCCAGAAATGTGCTCTTGTGGTCTTTTCCTTGTTCTTTTGCTCTTGCTGACTTGCTTAGAAATTCTTTTAATCACTGAACCCTTCTATTGAATCACCTCTAATATTCTATATTCATGTTTTCCTTGCACTGCACATTAAAAGTGATTTATGAATGAGACTGAGCATTAATTAAATAGTGAAGATTAACTAACCCCAGTTGCTTGAGTCTGGTCGATTTTGGGCAAGGTCCTCAATTCTTGGTGTTGTATGGACACTGGATGGAAGACGTACTGTTTTGAAATCTGCCCTGTGAATGGCTGTGTACTGAGGTTACAGAAAGTTCAAAGATGGTTACTGTGGTGACTGCTACATATTGGTTCTAGCATATCACTAATTCTAGATCTTTTTGTTCGTGTTGAGAACGAGAGCGCGTGCACATTTTTAGCTGATCATCAGTTTGAAGGATACAGCACAGTTGTGACGGACTGTGCATTTACCCTCAATTGTCTGTCTTTTCTCCTCTCAACACTGTATACCCCTCGCACCCTACATCCAGACTGGCATCCCCCTTAGCATTTACAACAAACTGGCATCCCCCTTTCTAATACAGGGGGAGCAGACATCTCTGGGCTGTAGTTTCTCAGCTGGCACCAGTTTTCCCAGCGGTTTTGTCATAGGCCTCTGAATAGTTTGGAGCAACATTTGTAGCACCAAGTGATGGGACAACCTCTTTTTTTTCAAAACAAAAGGCAGTTTTTGTCTGGACAAAGACTTTCATATTCTGTGACTGTTTAATCTTCACAAATCTCTCCTTTCTGTATGCCAAGTTTAAATTGTACTGTCCCCTTCCCTCAGTGCAGTCAGACTCTAATCAAATCTCATTTCAAATCTGTTCCTTCTGAGGAAGTTTTTGACAATGAGTCAATTCTGCCTTGTTCCAGTTTGACACATTCCATCCCCATATTCTATGCTATTTTGTGAAACAATTAAAATGGTTTGAGTAGACAAGTTGATGCAAGACTTATTTTGTGCTTTTTATTTGACTGTTGATGTTTTTGCAGTCCAGCCTTCACTGACAGTGAGACACAATAAGAGCTGCTGATGCTG
>NW_025979549.1:2211-6044 GCF_021869965.1 Rhincodon typus | reverse complement strand
AGTACTGTTATTTAAGAAGGGAACAAGGGAGAATGGAAACTACAGACCAGTCAGTCTAACGTCAGTGGGAGGGAAACTATTGGAAGCAATTCTGAGGGACAGGAATAATCTGCCTTTGGAGAGGCAGGGATTTCTTTTCAATTGTTTGTGGGCATCGCTGGCTGGGTCAACATTTACTGCCTGTTCGTAACTGCCTTCTTCTTGAGCCACTGCAGTCTAAAGCCACAATACATTAGCGAGAGAATTCCAGGATTTTGACCCAGTGATAATGAAGGAAAACGGTGATATATTTTCAAGTCAGGATGGTGAGTGACTTGGAGGGGAACTTGCAGGAGGTGGTGTTCCCATGTACCTGCTGCCCCTTATCCTTCGAGATAGAAGTAGTCGTGGGTTTGCAAGATGCTGTCTGAGGATCTTCGGTGAATTTCTGCAGTGCATTTTGTAGATAGTACACACTGCTGCTACTGAGCGTCGGTGTTATGTGTTATCCAATATATAATTAAATGGCCCAAGAGGCTGCACATGAACCTAAATTGGTTAAAATTTGAGACTGAACCATATAAGGAGATATTAGAATGTGTGACTGAAAGTTTGCTCCCAGTGATTGGTTTTAAGAAGCTTAAAGGAGAGGAAAGCAAAGAGGCAGTTATTTTCCAAGTTGGAATTCCAGATGTGGCTGTCAGTAATAGTGATAAAAAACACATACTCAAAAACATGAATTCCCTCATTCATTTTTCATTGCAGGCAAGAACATTTGTGTAAATTATTATGAACTGAAAGCACATGAAACAGATTTGGTAAACTGGTTAGGTCGAAAACTAAAAGTGGCTCCAAAAAGTAATTTAATGATTTATCAGCACCATCTAGTGATCAGAAAGAGAAAGTCAAATTAATAAAATACATGTTTTAATAAAAGAGAAACAACCTGATGATTCAGGTACAAATCTCGGGTCTGAAATATTTTTTTCTCAAATGCTTTCAGGTTTTTCTCCAACTGATAACAAATGTATTCGTTTCCAATACATAAAAAGGTGTTTGACCAATGAGGCACTTAACCACTATACTGAATAAAAAAAAATACTGCAGATGCTGTAAATCAGAAACAATAGCAGAAATTGCTGGGAAAGCTCAGCAGGTCTGGCAACATCTGTGGAGAGAAATCAGAGTTTCCTTTTCGACTTGCGTGGAAACGTTAACTCTACTTTCTCTCCACAGATGATGCCAGACAGCTGAGCTTTTCCAGCAATTTCTGTTGTTGTAACATTATGCTGAGATGGCTGTGTGAACACTGACGGACAGGAACAGTAAAGTGTTTAAGCTGCTGAATGTTGTAGCAAAAGGCCTGGTATTCTTGAATTCTTGAGGCTGGATTCAAACTATAATAAATACAATCATGTTGGTTGGCATTTTTCACTGGAATCTTTTGAGCGCCACCCATTGAATTCAACTTAAAAAACAGCAGACACAAACAAAGAACTGCAGATGTTGGTGATCTGAAATAAAAGCAGAAAATGTTAGAGAAACTCAGCAGATCTGAAAATATCTGTGGAGAGAGAAATGGTGTTATATTTTGATCCAATCTGATTCTTCTTCAGAACATGTTTTATAAAAAAGCTAGCTAATGCACATAATTGAATTAATTCCAATTAGTTTCTATTATTCCCAGTTTCCATGAAAAGGAAGAAATAATGGAACAGTGAACAAACAGCTGCTGAATGAAAACTAAAATAACATATATTGTGCTAAATTATTTTCAAACAGCCAAAGAAACAAAGGGTTGTGCCCTTCCCCAGACTATATGGCTGGGCCTTGTGAATATTTGGAAAAACTTTGCAAAGATAATTTGGAGGCTGCTCTGTGCATCTCTTCAAAAGGACAGGCAGGAGGCACTGTGGCTCCGTGAGTACACATACCAACAATAGTCAAGGAATAGTATCATAGGTTTCATTTTAACCCGGGAGACCTTGTAAATAAGATGCAAATAACCCTTCTCACGTTTGAAGAGACTAATCCGATAGATACCTGGTAGGTCATCCATAACATATTTAGGTATATCCAAGTAATAAAATTTCTATATAATTTCTGTAAATTGAAGGAGATAGTCTATGAAACAAAAGATAGAAAGATAGAAATGAAAAGAACAAGGATTAGACTGTCACAACCACAGTGCCTTGTCCTTTACAATATGTTCACCTCTCACCTCACCTGAAATTCTTGACAGAGATGAGAAACCTGATAAACACTCAGGCCAGAGATAGTAGGAACTGCAGATGCTGGAGAATCTGAGATAACAAGGTGTAGAGCTGGATGAACACAGCAGGCCAAGCAGCATCAGAGGAGCAGAAAGGCTGACGTTTCGGGGCCTAGACCCTTCATCAGAAATGGGGGAGGGGAAGGGGATTCTGAAATAAATAGGGAGAGAGGGAGAGGTGGATAGAAGATGGATAGAAGAGAAGATAGGTGAGAGGAAACAGACAGGTCAAAGCGGTGGGGATGGAGCCAGTAAAGGTGAGTGTAGGTGGGGAGGTAGGGAGGGGATAGGTCAGTCCAGGGAGGACGGACAGGTCAAGGGGGTGGGATGAGGTTAGTCGGTAGGAGATGGGGGTGGGGCTTGAGGTGGGAGGAGGGGACAGGTGGGAGGAAGGACAGGTTAGGGAGGCGGGGACAAGCGGGACTGGTTTTGGGATACGGTGGGGGGAGGGGAGATTTAGAAGCTTGTGAAATCCACATTGATACCATTGGGCTGCAGGGTTCCCAAGCGGAATATGAGTTGCTGTTCCTGCAACGTTCGGGTGGCATCGTTGTGGCACTGCAGGAGGCCCAGGATGGACACGTCATCTGAGGAATGGGAGGGGGAGTTGAAATGGTTTGCGACTGGGAGGTGCAGTTGTTTATTGCGAACCGAGTGTAGGTGTTCTGCAAAGCGGTCCCCAAGCCTCCGCTTGGTTTCCCCGATGTAGAGGAGGCCACAACGGGTACAGCGGATGCGGTATACCACATTAGCAGATGTGCAGGTGAACATCTGCTTGATGTGGAAAGTCTTCTTGGGGCCTGGATAGGGGTGAGGGAGGAGGTGTGGGGGCAGGTGTAGCATTTCCTGTGGTTGCAGGGAAAAGTGCCGGGTGTGATGGGGCTGGAGGGGAGTGTGGAGCAGACAAGGGAGTCACGGAGAGAGTGGTCCCTCCGGAAAGCAGATAAGGGTGGGGAGGGAAAAATGTCTTTGGTGGTGGGGTCGGATTGCAGATGGCGGAAGTGTCGGAGGATGATCCGTTGGATCCGGAGGTTGGTGGGGTCGTATGTGAGGACGAGGGGGATTGTTTTTTGGTTGTTATTGCGGGGACGGGGTGTGAGGGATGTGTTGCGGGAAATGCGGGAGACAAGGTGGAGGGCGTTCTCAACCACTGATGGGGGGGATGTTGCGGTCCTTGAAAAACGAGGACATCTGAGATGTACGGGAGTGGAATGCCTCATCCTGGGAGCAGATGCGGCGGAGGCGAAGGAATTGGGAACAGGGGATGGCATTTTTGCAGGAAGCTGGGTGGGAGGAGGTGTATTCTAGATAGCTGTGGGAGTCGGTGGGCTTGAAATGGATATCGGTTTCTAGGTGGTTGCCCGAGATGGAGACAGAGAGGTCCAGGAAGGTAAGAGAGGTATTAGAGATGGTCCAGGTGAACTTAAGGTTGGGGTGGAAGGTGTTGGTGAAGTGGATGAACTGTTCGAGCTCCTCGTGGGAGCACGAGGCGGCGCCGATCCAGTCATCAATGTAATGGAGGAAGAGGTGGGGTTTAGGGTGAAGGTACGGAAGAGGGATTGTTCCATATAACCTACAAAGA
>NW_025979549.1:0-2111 GCF_021869965.1 Rhincodon typus | reverse complement strand
AAAGATGCAGGCATAGCTTGGGCCCATGCGGGTACCCATGGCCACCCCCTTTGTCTGTAGGAAGTGGGACCAAGCTATGCCTGCCTCTTTGTAGGTTACGTGGAACAATCCCTCTTCCGTATCTACACCGGCCCTAAACCCCACCTCTTCCTCCATTACATTGATGACTGTATCGGCGCTGCCTCGTGCTCCCACAAGGAGCTCGAACAGTTTATCCACTTCACCAACACCTTCCACCCCAACCTTAAGTTCACCTGGACCATCTCTAATACCTCTCTCTCTTTCCTGGACCTCTCTGTCTCCATCTCGGGCAAGCACCTAGAAACCGATACCCATTTCAAGCCCACCGACGCCCACAGCTACCTAGAATACACCTCCTCCCACCCACCTTCCTGCAAAAATGCCATCCCCTATTCCCAATTCCTTTTCCTCCGCTGCATCTGCTCCCAGGATGAGGCATTCCACTCCCGTACATCTCAGATGTCCTCGTTTTTCAAGGACCGCAACTTCCCCCCCTCAGTGGTTGAGAACGCCCTCCACCGTGTCTCCCGCATTTCCCGCAACACATCCCTCACACCCCGTCCCCCCAATAACAACCAAAAAAGAATCCCCCTCGTCCTCACGTACCACCCCACCAATCTCCGGATCCAACGGATCATCCTCCGACACTTCCGCCATCTGCAATCCGACCCCACCACCAAAGACATCTATCCCTCCCCACCTTATCTGCTTTCCGGAGGGACCACTCTCTCCGTGACTCCCTTGTCCGCTCCACACTCCCCTCCAGCCCCATCACACCCGGCACTTTTCCCTGCAACCGCAAGAAGTGCTACACCTGCCTCCACACCTCCTCCCTCACCCCAATCCCAGGCCCCAAGAAGACTTTCCACATCAAGCAGATGTTCACCTGCACATCTGCTTATGTGGTATACTGCATCCGCTGTACCCGTTCTGTCCTCCTCTACATCGGGGAAACCAAGCGGAGGCTTGGGGACCGCTTTGCAGAACACCTACGCTTGGTTCGCAATAAACAACTGCACCTCCCAGTTGCGAACCATTTCAACTCCCCCTCCCATTCCTCAGACGACATGCCCATCCTGGGCCTCCTGCAGTGCCATAACGATGCCACACGAAGGTTGCAGGAACAGCAACTCATATTCCGCTTGGGAACCCTGCAGCCCAATGGTATCAATGTGGATTTCACCAGCTTCAAAATCTTCCCTCCCCCCACCGCATCCCAAAACCAGCCCAGCTCGTCCCCGCCTCCCTAACCTGTCCTTCCTCCCACCTATCCCCTCCTCCCACCTCAAGCCGCACCCCCATCTCCTACCTACTAACCTCATCCCGCCCCCTTGACCTGTCCGTCCTCCCTGGACTGACCTATCTCCTCCCTACCTCCCCACTTACACTCACCTTTACTGGCTCCATCCCCACCTCTTTGACCTGTCTGTTTCCTCTCCGCCTATCCTCTCCTCTATCCATCTTCTATCCGCCTCCCCCTTTCTCCCTATTTATTTCAGAACCCCCTTCCCCTCCCCCATTTCTGATGAAGGGTCTAGGCCCGAAACGTCAGCCTTCCTGCTGCTATGATACTGCTTGGCCTGCTGTGTTCATCCAGCTCTATACCTTGTTATCTCAAACACTCAGGCCAGTTGGGTGAGGAAAAAGTGTGCCTGACCCCCTTTGGTAATAAACGTTAGAACAGGAAACATCTCTGATCATGATAAATGTCACGCAGTGTCTATCTTCTATGAGGGGTGTTCTTTTTAACTGCAGAAATTGCGAAGACAGTGCTAATGAAGAATGCGCAGTGTTTAAAAGGTGCTGTTTTACCTCCAATAATAAGGATAATAATGTTAGATGCCCATTGGGAAGCTCAGTGAATAGTAAACAAAGTATTAACAACATAGAAAGATGCCAATCATCTTGACTAGTCGATGCCATTATTATATTCTGCATGAGCTTGCTCCCACCCTTCTTTCCGTACACTCATCAACATATTCTGTTCCTTGCTCTCTCATGTATTTATTGATGCTCCCCTATAGTATAGAAGTACAAATCACCTCAACTGTAGTGAGAGATAGTAGGAACTGCAGATGCTGGAGAATCTG
>NW_025979548.1:0-6044 GCF_021869965.1 Rhincodon typus | reverse complement strand
GCAGGACAGGGGTGTGGATGCCTGCCTCATCAGCCTGTACCAGGAGAAGGCCTTTGGCAGAATATCACACACCTAAACGTGGGTTGTGCTTTCCAAAATGGGCTCTGGGGAGAGAATCTTCAATTGGATCCGACTGCTCTACACCAACTTCATTAGCGCGGTCAATCAACCAGTGGGAATCAGAGAGCTTCCCGATCAGTCACGCAGGGCTGCTCACTCTCTCCTGCCTTTTTTGCGTGTTGTACAGAGCCCTTTGCTGAGTCCATCAGGAAGGATGTGAGCCTGGGAGGGTTGACTATTCCAGGCAAAGGAGGCCTGCAGGTCAAAGCCTCCACGTACATGGATGACATCACCATTTTCTGCTCAGACCCACTGTCAGTGCACAGGTTCATGAGCATCTGTGACCAGTTCAAACTGGCCTTGGGAGCCAAGGAAAATCGAGGCAACAGTGAGGCTATGTTCTTTGGGAACTGGGCCAAACGATCCTTCATTCCCTTCACGGTCAGGACAGATTACCCAAAAGTGCTGGGCATCTGGTTCGGAGAGTCTGGGTATGCACAAAATCTTGGGAGGTGCATATTGTAGGTGAAAACGTGGTCATCAGTTGTGATGCACTTTCTCTGTTGTTGTACATGGCACAGGTCTGGCCCAGCCCCCACACTGCACTGTTTCAGTCGCCCGAGCCATCTTTAAAGATTGCAAAGGTGATTCTGGATAGGAACGAAAGTAACAGGGTAGTTGTTATGGGGGACTTTAACTTTCCAAATATTGACTGGAAACGCTATAGTTTGAGTACTTGAGATGGGTCAGTTTTTGTCCAATGTGTGCAGGAGGGTTTCCTGACACGGTATGTAGATAGGCCAACAAGAGGCGAGGCCACATTGGATTTGGTACTGGGTAATGAACCAGGCCAGGTGTTAGATTTGGAGGTAGGTGAGCACTTTGGTGATAGTGACCACAATTCGGTTACGTTTACTTTAGCGATGGAAAGGGATAGGTATATACCACAGGGCAAGAGTTATAGCTGGGGGAAAGGCAATTATGAGGCGATTAGGCAAGATTTAGGATGCATAGGATGGAGAAGGAAACTGCAGGGGTTTGGCACAATTGAAATGTGGAGCTTGTTCAAGGAACAGCTACTGCGTGTCCTTGACAAGTATGTACCTATCATCAGGGAGGAAGTGATCGAGCGAGGGAACCGTGGTTTACTGAAGAAGTTGAATCTGTTGTCAAGAGGAAGAAGGAGGCTTATGTAGAGATGAGGCGTGAAGGCTCAGTTAGGGCACTTGAGAGTTACAAATTTTCCAGGAAGGACCTAAAGAGAGAGCTAAGAAGAGCCAGGAGGGGACATGAGAAGTCTTTAGCAGGTAGGATCAAGGAAAACCCTAAAGCTTTCTACAGGTATGTCAGGAATAAGAGAATGATTAGAGTAAGATTAGGGCCAGTCAAGGACAGTAGTGGATAGTTGTGCGTGGAGTCTGAAGAGATAGGAGAGGTGCTAAATGCATATTTTTCATCAGTATTCACACAGGAAAAAGACAATGTTGTCGAGGAGAATACTGAGATACAGGCTATAAGAATAGATGGGATTGAGGTTCATATGGAGGAGGTGTTAGCGATTCTGAAAGTTGTGAAAATCGATAAGTCCCCTGGGCCGGATGGGATTTATCCTAGGATTCTCTGGGAAGCAAGAGAGGAGATTGCAGAGTCTTTGGCTTTGATCTTTATGTCGTCATTGTCTACAGGAATAGTGCCAGAAGATGGAGACTAGAAAATGTTGTCCCCTTGTTCAAGAAGGGGAGTAGAGACAACCCTGGTAATTATAGACCAGTGAGCCTTACTTCGGATGTGAGTAAAGTGTTGGAAAGGATTATAAGAGATAGGATTTATAGTCATCTGGAAAGGAATAATTTGATTAGGGATAGTCAACACGGTTTTGTGAAGGGGAGGTCGTGTCTCACAAACCGTATTGAGTTCTTTGAGAAGGTGACCAAACAGTTGGATGAGGGTAAAGTGGTTGATGTGGTGTATATGGATTTCAGTAAAGCGTTTGATAAGGATCCCCATAGTAGGCTATTGCAGAAAATACGGAGGCATGGGATTGAGAGTGATTTAGCGGTTTGGTTCAGAAATTGGCGAGCTGTAAGAAGACAGAGGGTGGTGGTTGATGGGAAATGTTCATCCTGGAGTTCAGTTACTAATGGTGTACCTCAAGGATCTGTTTTGGGGCTGTTTGTCATTTTTATAAATGACCTGGATGAGGGCGTAGAAGGATGGGTTAGTAAATTTGCAGATGACACCAAAGTCGGTGGAATTGTGGATAGTGCGGAAGGATGTTGCAGGTTACAGAGGGACATCGATAAGCTGCAGAGCTGAGCTGAGAGGTGCCAAATGGAGTTTAATGCGGAAAAGTGTGAGGTGATTCACTTTGGAAGGAGAAACAGGAATACAGAGTACTGGGCTCATGGTAAGATTCTTGGTAGTGTGGATGAGCAGAGAGATTTCGGTGTCCATGTGCATAGATCCCTGAAAGTTGCCACCCAGGTTGATAGGGTTGTTAAGAAGGCGTACAGTGTGTTAGGTTTTATTGGTAGAGGGATTGAGTTTCGGAACCATGAGGTCATGTTGCAGCTGTACAAAACTCTGGTGTGGCCGCACTTGGGGTATTGCGTACAGTTCTGGTCACCGCATTATAGGAAGGATGTGGAAGCATTGGGAAGGGTGCAGAGGAGATTTACCAGGATGTTGCGTGGTATGGAGGGAAGGTCTTATGAGGAAAGGCTGAGGGAATTGAGGCTGTTTTCGGGAGAGAGAAGAAGGTTAAGAGGTGACTTATTAGAGACATACAAGATGATCAGAGGATGAGATAGGGTGGACAGTGGGAGCCTTTTTCCTCGGATGGTGGTGGTTAGCACGAGGGGACATAACTTTAACTTGAGGGGTGATAGATATTGGACAGATGTCAGAGGTAGGTTCTTTACTCAGAGAGCAGTAAGGGCGTGGAATGCCCTGCCTGCAAAAGTAGTAGACTCGCCAACTTGAAGGGCATTTAAATTGTCATTGGATAAACATATGGATGATAATGGAACAGTTTAGGTTAGATGGGCTTCAGATTGGTTTCACAGGTCGGCGGAACATCGAGAGCCGAAGGGCCTGTACTGCGCTGTAATGTTCTGTGTTCTATGTTCTTTGTTCCATTTCATCTGGAAGCCTAAGATAAACCGTGTCTGCAAGGACTCCATGTACAAAGCTCTAGATAAGTGGGGGAAGAACGTACCCAATGTAACACCCTCATCCTGATGGCCACCTTGTTGTGCATTAAGCTGTGGGTAGACCCTCGACATACAAAGACCAAGTGTTACTACGTACTGAGGTACGACCTGATCCCGGTGTTGCAAAGGATGGGACTGGCCTCTCTGCCACAGAACGCTCCAAGTAGTTGGACCGTTCCATATCATCTGTCCTTCGTTGTGAAATTTGCAAAGAAAAATACCTCTGACCACCAGTCCATCAGGTAGTGGTCAGCACGCAGCGTGCTCAAGAGCCTGCAGGAAAAGGAGAGGCTGGATCCTGTCGCATCGTTCCCTGAACAGACTGACAAAGTCATTTGGCAGAATGCCTCATCACCAGAACTTTCCAACAAACAACAAGACATTGTTTGGCTGGTGGTGAGAAGGGCACTACCTGTCAGATCCTTTATGTATGCCCGGTTGGCCTGTGCCACCATACGCTGCCCTTGAAGTGGCTGTGGGTGGGGTTAGAGATTGTCACATATCTCCTGCTGGAATGTGCCTTTGCAAACCAAGTTTGGAGGAAGATGCAACGGTTTGTGTCAAGGTGCATCCCGAGCAGCTCCGTGACGCAGGACTCTGTGTTCTATTGTCTGTCCCCGGGACGTGCATCGAGACATCAACTTCACCTGGAGGACCTTCAACTCAGTGAAAGGCATTCTTTGGTCTGCCTGAAACTTGTTGGTCTTCCCCGACCGAGTAATGCAGACTGGCACATTCCAAGGTCCGGGACTTCATGCTGAGGGATGCACTAAACCTTGAGGCAGCTGTCGCCAAGGCACAGTGGGGAAAGCCCACTGTCTGAGGTCTTCCTGCTGAAGGTAAATGGGGGCCCATTCAATTACTGGATCCTCCCCCTGTCTCAAATATATGTAAATATTTGTGTTGTATGTGTAAGAGAGGTCTTTAGTTTGTTGGATAGAGCCAAAGTCCAATGTTTTTTTTGATTACTTGATATGCAACTGTACAGAAAGGAACTGCACTTGTGACATTGTATATATACAAAGAGATTTTTTTTGAGTAAAATATATTTTTCAAATAAAAAAGTTACTGGGAGATGTGTAGATGAGGCCAGGATCAATGTGATTTTGTTTTCCGTCACTGTATTGTTTCTGCGAGGTGTCTAAGTGAGGTCTGGCTCACTGTGAGACAGTTTACAGTCACTATATAGCTACTGGGAGGTGTGTGGATGAGCCCAGGCTCACTTTGAGGCTGATTCCAATCACTGTATCATTACTGTGTGGTGTTTAGATGAGGTCAGGATAATGTGAGACTGTTTACAGTCATTGTACAGTGACTGTGAGGTGTGTAGATGAGGACAGGCCCACTCTGAGACTGTGTGACTTTGTGACTTGCCACTTGTCAGCCCAAGCCTGGATATTGCCCAGACCTTGTTGCATTTGAACATGGACGGCTTCAGTATCTGAGGAATCATGAATGGCACTGAACATTGTGCAATCATTAGGAACATCCCGACTTCTGGCCTTATGATGGAGGGAAGTTCATTGATGAAGCAACTGAAGATGGTTGTGTCTCGGACACTACCTTGAGGAACTCCTGCGGGGATGTCCTGGAGCTGAGGTGACTGACATCCAACAATGTCAACCATTTTCCTACGTGCCAGGTGTGACTCCAACCAGTGGAGAGTTTGTCCCCTGATACCCACTGAGTCCAGTTTTGCTCGGGCTTCTTGACACCACACACGGTCAAATGCAGCGTTGATGTCAAGGGCTGAAGCTCTCATTTCCCCTCTGGATTGCAGCTCTACTGTCCATGTTTGAATCAAGGCTGTAATGAGGTCAGGAGCTGAGTGGCCCTGGCAGAACCCAAACTGGGCGTCACTGAGCAGGTTTTATTGCTGAGCAGGTGCTGCTTGACAGCAATGTTGGTGACACTTTCCATCACTTTACTGATGATCGACAGTAGACCGATTGGGCGGTTTTTGGCCGGGTTGGATTTGTTCTACGGTTTATATACAGCACATACCTGGGCAATTTTCCACGTTGTCGGTAGATACCAGTGTTGTAACTGTTCTGGAACAGCTTGGCGAGGGGAGCGGCAAGTTCTGGAGCACAAGTCTTCAGTACTATTGCCAGAATGTTGTCAGGGCCTGTAACCTTTGCAGTATCCAATGTGTCTCCAACTGTTTCTTGACATCACGTGGGGTGAATTGAATTGGCTGAAGACTGGTATCTGTGATGCTGAGGAGCACTGGGGGAGCTCGAGATGGATCATCCACTTGGCATTTCTGGCTGAAGATTGCTATGAATGCTTCAGCCTTATCTTTTGCACTGATGTGCTGGGCACGTCCATCATTGAAGATGGGGATATCTGTGGAGCCTCCATCTCCAATGAGTTGTTTAATTGTCCACTACAATTCACGACTGGATGTGACAGGACTGCAGAGCTTAGATTTGATCCATTGATTGTCGGATTAATTAGCTGTGTCTATCACTTGATGCTTATGCTGTTTGGCGTGCAAGTAGTCCTGTTTGGTGGCTTCACCAGGTTGACACATCATCTACAGGTATGCATGGTACTGCTCCTGGCATATCTGCCTGCATTCTCCATTGAACCAGGGTGATCCCCTGGCTTGATGTCAGTTGTTGAGTGGGGGATATGCCGGGCCATGAGGTTACAGTTGTGCTGGAGTACAGTTCTGCTGCTGTTGCTGGCCCATGGTGCTTCATGGATGCCCAGTCTTGATTTGCTCGATCTATTTGAAGTCTGTCCCATTTTGAGCGGTGATAGTGC
>NW_025979547.1:0-6044 GCF_021869965.1 Rhincodon typus | reverse complement strand
GGCTGATGTTTCGTGCCTAGACCCTTCATCAGAAACGTCAGCCTCTCTGCGCCTATGATGCTGCTTGGCCTGCTGTGTTCATCCAGCCCTGCACCTTGTTGTCCCTTGATAGAACATTGGAACTTAGTTTCTACACACTTCTAAGTTTCTAAAAAAAATCACATAGAACATCACATACCTCCAAACAACGATTACACTTCCAGCCTATAAGAGTGCGGTTATATTTCAAATCAATGCTTACTACCTGAATTCAGTCAACTCCAAGTGATATCCAAATAAAACAGCATGGTTGAATTTTGTGTTTTCACTAGAGAGGATGTTTCCAGTGCAGAAACTTGAAAAAGAGGAGACGGTAGCAATATTTAATAGGATAAAATTAGAGAAAGTACCTAAGGTTGTTATTCCTCAAAAATAGAAAATGGGATACATCCTTAATTACTGAGCAAAGTAAAAGTGAAAATTGATAGAGGTTCTGTTTACAATCTTCTGATCCTCCTGGGCTAGTGTGGCAGGAATGAACAGTTGAAATATTAACCCCATTTAAACTAGCAATGCGGATAAACTCAGAAGCTACAGGCCAATTAGTTCAACGTTGGTGTTGTGGAAATGTTTAGAGATAATAACCTGCAACAAAGCAAATTGACATGTAGAAAAGTTACTAAATGAAAGTTAGCACAGATTTGTTAAAAGACTAATCCTGTTTGCTAAACAGTCTAGTTCTGTGATGTAAAGGTGAGGATTAAAGAAAGTGGTGCGGTCCATTTTTTTCAAAAAGTTATTTGATGAAACGCTATGTGGAGTTATTACAGACCGTGGTAAAATGGATACAAACTTGTTTGCCCAACAGAAAGCAAAAAAGTAATCAAGAATGAATGGTTATTTTTCAGCCTGGAGTTGAGTATGCACTATAGTTCCTAAGAAGTTGATATTTGGATTGGTGATTTGATATGCATTTGTAATTTGGATCATGGTATCATACCAAAGTTTGTGGATAATGTGAAACTTGGCAAGGCAGCTAACAATGAGATTAAGGTCACTCCTCAAGAGGACATTGTCAGACAAACGAAATGCACATACACGTGGCAAATACCATTTAACACAGATGGGAAGTGATGCTTTTTGGTGGGAATTAGAAAAATCTAGCATCCAAGTTCAGCAAGTAATGGGGAAAACAAATGGATGTTGGCCTTTATTTCAATGGGAATGAAGTATAAAAGTAGGGAGGTTTTGCTGGGAATGAAGTATAAAAGTAGGGAGATTTTGCCAAAACACTGTTCAAGTCTCCAGTTAGATCACAACTAGAATATTTTAAACAGTTTTGGGACCTTTAAGGAAAAATATACTGGCTTTGGAGGCCAGGAGAGGTTCACAATGCTGATACCAAGTATGGAGGGACTGCTTTTTGAAGAGAGGTTGGACTTGTGCTTGTTGAAATTTAGAAGAATGAGGGTTGACCTTATCTAAGCATGCGAGATTCTTAGACTTGACACGGTAGATGCTAAAATGGTTGTTTTCACTTTTGTAAAGTCTAGGACCAGAGGATAATTTCAGGATAAGGTGTCACAAATTTAAGATCTGGATGGGGAGCAGTTTCTTCTCTCAGTGGACAGCGAATCTGTAGAATTCTTTAATACAGCTGACTGTCAAGGCTGTGTCATTACGTATATTCAAGGACAATATAGACAGATTTTTAATCCGTAAGGGAATCGAGGGTTTTGTGGTTGGTTGGCTTGCCGAGCTGGTTCGTTGTTCCACAGATGTTTCATTACCATGCTGGGTAACATCATCACTGCAGCCTCCGATGAAGTGTCGGTGTGTTTTCCTGCCTGTTATTTGAACCGGATTACCTCACTTCCGGTTTTCCTTTGCAATAGAGTGTATTTGGGGTCTAGCTCTATGTGTTTATTGATGGTTTTCTTAGTGGAGTACCAGGCTTCTAGGAATTCCCGTGCTTATTTCTGCTTTGCTTGTCCCAGGATCCTGGTGCTGTCCCAATCGAATTGGAGGTTCTCTTTATCCATGTGGGTAGAAATGAGTGAATATTGGTCGTGTCTTTTTGTAGCCACTTGATGTTCATGTACCCTTGTTGTTAATTTCCTTCCCGTTTGTCCGACGTAGTGTTTGTCACATTCTCTGCAGGGAATCTTGTATATGACATTGGTCCTGTCCATGGTGGGTATTGGTTCGGGTGAAGGGTTGGCGAAGGGTTGATGTGGGTTTGTGTGCTACTCTGATGCCCAGTGATTGTAGGAACCTTGTGGTCAGTTCCAATGTGTTCCTGATGTAAGGTAGCGTGATGAGTATGTCAGGTCATGCAGTATCTTCCTGGTGGCATTCGTGTGATAGGCCATTTCGGGTATCTGTTGTCTTTGAATACCTGGAAGAGGTACTCTTCTTCTTCTCGGCGTACCTCTGTGCTGCTGCAGTGTGTTGTTGCCCTTTTAAGTAATAACCAACCACAACATCCACAACCTGAGCTACAAATCTACTGTAAAAATTGAAGGTTATGGGAAAATTCAGGCAAGTGGAGTTGACATCGGACGCAATATCATTGAATGATAGAGCAGACTTGATGGGCTGAATGACCTACTTCTATTCCTATATCTTAAGTCTTACACTGCATTTGCCCTCTTCATCAGTCTGTCTTTCTAAAGTCTGCTACAATCCTGTTCACTACATGCTGTTCCCTACTTCCCAGGCAGCATAGTGACTCAGCAGTTAGCACTGCTGCCTCACTGTGCCAGGGGCCCAGATTTGATACCAGCCTTGGGTGACCATCTGTGTGGAGTTTGCACATTCTCCCCATCTCTACGTGGGTTTCTGCTGGATGTTCTGGTTTCATTCCAAAGTCCAAAGGTTAGGTGGATTGGCCAATGGGAAATGCAGGGTCACAGGGATTGGGTGAGATACTCTTTGGAGGGTTAGTGCAGACTCAATGGGCCAATTGGCCTCTTTCTGCACTGTACGTATTCTAAGTGAGGAGAGGTAATATAAACTAAATAATGCCATTTTAAAAGGGGTTCAGGAACAAAGAAATCTGGGGATGTACATACACACAACTTGGAAGATGGCAAAACAAGTTAAGGAAGCTGAATTAGATTTAGGCTCTCTTATTAGAAGAATAGATCACAAAAGTCAAGATGCTAAAACAATTTTTTAGAAATCACTGGTCAGGACTCAGCTGGAGTATTATGTTTAAATCTGAACGCCTGACTTTAGGAAGGAAATCAAGGTTTCAGAGAAGATACAATAGAGATTTAACACCAATAAGTTATTTAGGACTTCAGTTATGTGGAAAGATCAAAAAAAGCTATGACTCTTCCAACAGAAGAGATGATTTAGTTAAGATATTTAACAGCGTAAATCAGCAAAAAAAACTAAGTAGTGGAAGAAGCAACACTATGTAGACAGATTTCAGGTAGTTTCAAAAGAACCAGAGGTTGGATGAGAAGACTTTTTTTTAAACATGACTTATGATTCAAGGCCATAAAAAGAAATTGATAGGTTAACTGAATGAGCGAAGATCTGGCAAATGAAATATCATGCAGGAAAACAGGAAATTGTGTTTTGGCAGCAAGAGTAAAAAAGAATTTATGTGAATGGTGATGGATTGCAAAGCCCTAAAATGCAGCAGGTGTCCTCATGTGAATTGGAAAAGGCTAGAATGCAGGTGCAGCAAGTAATTATGAATAAATCTTTTCATTTATTGCAAGGGGAATTGAATATAAAAGTTGGGAATTTACACTTCAGTTCTGCAAGTTCACGGATGACATTGCTGGAGTACTTTGTACAGTACCGGGTGCCTGTTTTGAGGAAAATTATAAATGAGTTTGAAGCAGCTTACAGAGGTTTCCCAGATTATTATTCAGAATGTCTTATGAGAAGAACTTGGAAAGGCTAGGCTTTTTATCTCCTGAAGTTTCAGTCATGATAAGAGATGACTGAAATAAATAGCATCCTGAGAGGTGTTAACAGGGTTGATGTGGAAAGGATGCAAACATTTAGAACTAGTGTTCACTATTTAAAACAGAGATGGGTGAAATCTCTTTTCACATGGGGTTGTGAATCTTTGGAACTCATTTCCTGAAAAGATGGTGGAGACATAGTCTTTGAATTTGTTTAAGGCAGTGGTGGATCAATCTTTGATAAGCAAGGAGTTGAAATGTTATCAGGGCTAAATGGCAGTGTGGATTTGTGATTACTATCAAACCATTCTTGATCATATTAAATGGTGCTGCAGTCTTGAGAGGCCAAATGGCCTACTCCTGCTCCTTGTTGGTATGTTCAGTGCCTCCATCTGAAAGGGTAATGAGAAAAGATTTAACAGTGACAAATTAGCTAAATTAGTTTAAGGTGCGAAGAATACAGGTTGACAGAGAAGGAGCAAGTGAGTAAGTGTCATTGCAAAGTTGTTTCAGAGGATTGACAGACACAACTTTCTAGATGACTTTCTCCTGTGCTGGATCACCCATAGCCAGAAGAAATCCAATCATTGATTGTCAGGAACACTACAGGCGTAGTTTCCAATGATTTTCAGCAAGATCTGGTACTTTGAACCGATAATCTTATTTTGGAGCAGTGAGTTTGCTGCCAACTGAGCCATGGCTGTTCTGCTCAATGTTGTTCATGGAAGGCAATTTTATGTTTTTTTAAAAAAAGTGGGAATTGCATATATTTGGTAATTGACAACTAATCTGCTTCTACCTTCAAACTCTACTGACTAGGCTAATATGAAATATTATCCTTCAAGTAATGCTATTTTAGCACTGGTTGCGTGATCTATGGTAATTTACGCCTGATAGTTAAATGTCATTTTAGGTTTAGCAATAATGTGACTGAGTTGAACACCAGGTGGCTTGGGCCATATTAAGTGTGTTCTATATTCATGTGACTTTACAATAGTACATATTAATTAATGCACATCAGTTTGCTATTTTATGTTGTTCTTCACTCTTGTGACATTTTAACTTTTAGCCTTTGGAATTACATAATTTAAAATGAGTAACTTTTGCCTTTATTGTGCATGTTATCTCGCATCAGACAGGGTATGTGTGTGTGTATTAGTTATGGTACTCTAGTGACCCAGAGATTGGAAGGTCAGCTCTCCAAAGTTTGCACTAGAATTCAATTAATCTGGTAATTTGTAGCCTTGCACAAGAACAAGTAGCCATAAAAGCAGTTTTTTTAGTTTGGAAACCCAACCCAGAAAGAAAGAGAATCAGCTCTCGTTGACTGACAGTCCTTCAGATCTTATCCACTATTCAAGAACATTTATGTTTGCTGTTTGGGTAGAAAAAAGGAGTTCTCATTTGTGGATTAAGGCCTTTCCTGCAATGGAATGTGTTCTGTATGTGATTTCAGTGTTGACTTTAATGAGTGCTGCTGAGTTTGGCTTTCCCTGTTGCATGCATCATACACCATCCCCTTTCCTACTGGCAAAAGTAGGAACTTACCAGAACTTTTTTTCTTGTATGGGATGTGGGGGTCACTGGCCAGGCTAGCATTGTTTTCCATCCTTAATTGCCCATGAGCTGAGCTCCTTGTTAGGCCATTTCAGAATCAGCCACATTACTGTGGGTCTGGACTCACTAGACCAGCTAAGGATGGTAAATTTGCTTCCTTAAAGGACATTAGTGAACCAGATGGATTTTTGTTTAGCAAAAAAATGACCGTGGTTTCACGGTAATTAGAATGGATTTTAATCCCAAATTTCTACTTAAGTTCAAATTTCACCATCTGCCAAAATATTAGCTGGATCCTGCATTGCTGGCCTACTGACACTGCACATGCAGTACTCTGCACCTTCCTGGAACATCTGTTGCTGCTTTCTTGGTATCATCCTGAAATAAGATAACCATTACCACCCTACAGCTGGCTTGTTAATGTTTGCACAAAAGGAAGTCTTAAATTGGTTCAGAGATAGTAGGAACTGCAGATGCTGGTGAATCCGAGACAACAAGGTGCAGGGTTGGATGAACACAGCAGGTCAAGCAGCATCATCTGCTCCTATGATGCTGCTTGACCTGCTGTGTTCATCCAGCCCT
>NW_025979546.1:0-6045 GCF_021869965.1 Rhincodon typus | reverse complement strand
TCATTCAGTTCAAGGGCAAATAGAGATGGGTAATATTCACTGCTCTTGCCAGTGACACTCACATCCCTTGAAATAAAAGGTAACATTTGCTTGTGTTCATGCAACCAAAACAATCATGAGAAAGAACCTTGACACCATCTAGGGCAAAGCAGCTTGTTTAACCCTAACTTTAAATTAATTTTTATAAATCTTACTTTAAATGCAAGGTATAAATAAATCAGCTAAATAGCAGTGAGCTGCACATGACGTTGTCTTCTTTTTATTAAATAGGAGAATCGTATTAACAGACTCCGACAAGCAGCCGAGATATTCTTACTTCAGATCATTGAAGCAAAGTCACAAGTTGGAATTGTCACTTTTAATAGTGCTGCAACTATTCAAACAGATTTGAAAGTGATTGATAATGAAGGTGTGAGGAACCAACTTGTCCATTTGCTACCTACAACAGCAAATGGGGGGACAAATATCTGCGCAGGAGTCCAGTCTGGTTTTCAGGTAGAAACTGAGAAGTTTAAGCAAACTTTTGTAACTTATTCTACTTTTCACAATTTTCCCATGTTGACGACAAATTTGTGGCTTTGCAGGTACTTCGTGGTGATGATGGTGCTACCAATGGTGATGAAGTTGTTTTGCTGACTGATGGGGAGGACAGTGCAATAAGCAATTGCTTCTCAGAGGTGGAACAAAGTGGTGCAGTTATCCACACAATAGCATTAGGACCAAGTGCAGCCAAAGAGCTGGAACAGATGTCAATAATGACAGGTAATAAGAACACAAAGAATTTCTCATGAATTCTCGGGAGACCAACACGACTTCAAGCCTATTTGTTCAAGTTGTGTTCCCAACTTTAACTGTGTTGGAGGTGAACAGGTTTCTAATGAATTGTGTGGCACCTCAGTGAAAACAGTGGGTAAAGGAATTTCAGGTGAGAACACTCCAATTACTGGGCAGACTCCGACAGGAAGTTGGTAGGACTTTGTTTCTGGTGCTGTCCATAAGCACAGCTACTGGGAAATTAAACCAAGTGTATTTTTTAAAAAAAAACTTATTTTAAGCAGTGTTGCACAAGTTTGACATACAATAAAAGCAATGCAATATCTCTCATCAGTCATATTTGATTCGCCAAGCTACCTATGAACATTCCAGGCAATGGGAACACAGTGGCTACCACTGCCATTTTAATTCTTCCTCTCTCAACCCCACACATATTGCTCCTGCCAATCAGACAGGATTAAAATGAATGTTAACACGTTCGTTAGGTTTATTCCAAACAATTTGACATTGGGCAGTTACTGTAACATTGCAGAAATCCCTGATACCACTTTTTTCACTTATGTCTTAACTAGCATTGCCTATTGCCCATAGATTTGATCAATGTTTATAACTCTCTTACCCTCTCCTTTGTCTAGAGGGTCTACAGTTTGCAGCCACTGATAATGTGGATGCAAGTGGATTAATCGATGCCTTCTCTCGATTAGTATCAGGAAATGATGGTGTTGGTCAGCAGTCAATTCAGGTTTGTTTTCCCTCTGATAATGACTTTCTCATTATCCTTGTGACAGCATTAGATTCAATTGTTCCATTTCTTTGGTCCCAGCTTGAAAGTTCTGGAACGAAGGTTGAAGATGACAGTTGGTTGAACGGGACAGTTTTCATCGATAAGACTGTTGGGAATGACACATTTTTTGTCATTACATGGCAGAAACAGACACCAACTGTGTTTGTATATGACCCCAGTGGAAAGGTGTACACAACCAGTGAGTTTAAGTTTGATAACACTGTACTTACAGCCCGTCTGAACATTCCAGGCACTGCACAGGTATGGATCAAAATGTATCTTCAATTCTTCATGCATTATACTGTCCATCGTACCATGTTTAATCATGTTTTCCAGTAGAGTTACTGGGAAACAGCTTCTTACTCTCAACAATCCTGTATTCTGTCAAGTGCCCATTCTACAGAACAGTCTTTCATGTGCTCCCTGCCATTAGCCAGTTGAGTGTACAGTACAAATGGAAAGAAACAAAATGGCAATGTTACAGTTTGAAAAGTATCACTTCTGCATGGTACAGTTTGCAGTGCATTGATGAGGACATGGGTATTAGGATTATTCAATGCCATTGAGAGCCTTGGGAACCCCTGGAGGCATCACAAGCAAGGACAATCCTGAGTTCATCTCAGTTTTGCAGACACGCTTTATAGTGAAGAGAATTAAACACTGTAAAGTGCTGTGGAGTATGCTCAAGATGCATATTGGCAGATTTCCAGATGATAAAGACATTAAAAGATCCAGAGATAGGCAGGTCAATGGCATCGAGGTAGAAGATCATCTATGATCTAGTTAAATGACAGAGTAAGTTTGATGGGCTGAAAGACGTTCTGTTCTTATTTCTTACGCTCCTAAGTGTACACAGCTTAATCAATGAAGTGTCAATGGTAAATAAGAAAGGCAAGGATAGCCAGTCCTTTAAATCACTTCTGCCATTCAGGTAGACTGTGGAGGATCTGTGTCTTAAATCCATTTATTCAGTTTGGTTCCATAGTCATTGGTATCTTTGCCTTTCAATATTCATTGATCTCAGTTTTGAATTATTTATTTGACCAGCTAAGAGAACTGTAAATTTCAATTAGTCCTTGTGTGCTTCCTAGCTTCACCCGCTGTAGCTGATCCCTCACCTTAAGAGTTATGCTCCTTGCCTGGATGTTCCTAATGGAGGCAATAACATCCTTTAATCATTATAACCGCAATGATTAAATTCACCCTGAATCTTCTATTGTCAAGAAACCCTCAGTTTCTGAAACCATTCCTCGTCATTTCATCCTCATCACAACAGGAACATTATGAAGAATCTGTGCTGCAAAATAGAATATGAAAATTAAAATTGCTGGGGAACACAACAGGTCTAACAACATCTGCGAAGAGAGAAAGAGTCCAATAACTCTTCTTCAGAACCTATTACATTCTTCATAAGGTGAGAATGCAATATTCCAGATGAAGTATGGCCAGAGCTTAATACATCTGGATAATAACATCCACACCATTATATTCCAGCCCCCTTCAGAGGAAGGCTAACATTCTTGTAGCTGTCCATTAGTAAACTGTGATTCATCTAGATCATTCCCACAACTGCTAGGATCTATCTTTCTTAGCCATGGAGTGAATGATCTTACACGTACCTGCACTGAACTCTATATCTCATGCTTTTGATTATTCACTTAGAACATAGAACATAGAACAGTACAGCACAGTACAGGCCCTTCGGCCCACAGTGTTGTGCCGACCTATTATCCTACTCTCAGATCAAACTACCTTGCATACCCTTCATTTTACTATCATCTATGTGCCTATCCAAGATTCGCTGAATGTCCCTATTGTATCTGACTCCACTACCACTGCCGGGAGCGCATTCCATGCACCCACCACTCTCTGTGTAAAGAACCTACCTCTGACATCTCCCCTATACCTTCCTCCAATCACCTTAAAATTATGCCCCCTCATAATTGTCATTTCCGCCCCGGGAAAAAGTCTCTGACTATCCAGTCTATCTATGCCTCTCATCATCTTGTAAACTTCTATCAAGTCACCCCTCAAGCTTCTTCGCTCTAATCAGAAAAGCCCCAGCTCCTTCAACCTTTCCTCATAAGACCTGCCCTCCAGTCCAGGCAGCATCCTGGTAAATCTCCTCTGCACCCTCTCTGAAGCTTCCACATCCTTCTAATGAGGCGGCCAGAACTGAACACAATATTCCAAGTGTGGTATAACCAGGGTTTTATAGAGCTGCAGCATAACCTCACAGCTCTTAAACTCAATGCCCCTGCCAATGAAAGCCAACACACCATATGCCTTCTTTACAACCCTATCAACTTGGGTAGCAAATTTGACGAAACTATGGATGTGAACGCCAAGAACCCTCTATTCCGCCACATTGCCAAGAATCCTGCCATTAACCTTGTATTCTGCATTCAAATTCAACCTTCCAAAATGAATCACTTCAAACTTTTCCGGTTTGAATTCCATCTGCCACTTCTTTGCCCAGATCTGCATCCTGTCAATGTCCCGTTGCAACCTACAACAGCCCTCCACACTATCCACAACTCCACCAACCTTTGTGTCATCAGCAAACTTACTAACCCACCCTTCCACTTCCTCATCCAAGTCATTTATAAAGATCACAAAGAGCAGAGGACCCAGAACAGATTCCTGCGGAACGCCACTGGTCACCGAGCTCCAGGCTGAATGCTTTCCATCTACTACCACCCTCTGTCTTCTGTTAGACAGCCAAATTTCCCTGAATCCCATGCCTCCTTACTTTCTGAATGAACCTACCATGGAGAACCTTATTAAATGCCTTGCTAAAATCCATATACACCACATCCACTGCTCGACCTTCATCAATGTGTTTTGTCATATCCTCAAAGAATTCAATAAGGCTTGTGAGATATGACCTGCCCCTCACAAAGCCATGCTGACTATTTCTAATCAAGCTATGCTTTACGAAATAATCATAAATACTATCTCTCAGAATCCTCTCCAATAATTTGCCCACCACAGAAGTAGGACTGAGTAGTCTGTAATTCCCAGGATTATCCCTATTCCCTTTCATGAACAAGGGAATGACATTTGCCAACCTCCAACCATCTGATACTACTCCAGTGGACAGTGAGGATGCAAAGATCATTGCCAAAGGGGCAGCAATCTCTTCCCTCGCTTCCCGTAAAAACCTTGGGTATATTCCGTTTGGCCCAGGGGACTTATCTATCCTCATGTTTTTCAAAATTTCAAGCACCTCCTCCTTCCTAACATTAACCTGTTCAAGCATATCAGCCTGTTTCACACTGTCCTCACAAACGTCAATGTCCCTCTCACTAGTGAATACTGAAGCACAGTATTCATTGAGGACCTCCCCTACCTCCTCTGACTCCGTGTACAAGTTCCCTCCATTATTACTGATCGGCCCTACCCTCACTCTGGCCATCCTCTTGTTCCTTACATACGTATAGAACACCTTGGGGTTTTCCTTAATCCTACCTACCAAGGCTTTTTCATACCCCCTTCTAGCTCTCCTAAGTCCATTCTTCAGTTCCTTCCTGGCTACCTTGTAGAATTCTAGAGTCCTGTCCGATCCTTGCTTCCTCAACCTTAAGTAAGCTTCCTTCTTCCTCTTGACTAAGTGTTCCACATGTCTTGTCATCCAAGGTTCCTTCACCTTACCATTCCTTCCTTGCCTCAGTGGGACAAACCTATCCCGAACTCATAGCCAGTGGTCCTTTTGCTCCTTTCTGCTTCCTGTTCATTGTGCTACCTAATTTAGTGTGTTGATCACAGTGGGTGCCACATTCATTTTATTTTCTGTTCCCCAACAAGTGACACTAAGGACATACGTAAATTATATCCCATTACCTTAGCTCATACCAACAAAGAAGGCACAAGCCATCAGGTGAATCTGGGACTTACCTGGGCTGCATTGAACAACAGCAGGATACAGTACAGCAAATCGACTCGACCATGGCTACACCTCCATCCAAATCCAAGAGCTCCACGACTTAGAATGTCCAGGGCAGCAGGAACTCCTTCAATTGCAAGTTCCCTTTCAAGTCAACACCATCCTGACTCAGAACTGTACCATTATTTATTCACAAACGTTAGGTCAAAATCCTAAAACTTTCTTCACATAGCAACGCTAACCTAGCTAGATTGCAACAGTTCAAGTCACTTTCTCAAGGACACTTGGGGATGGGCAATAAATTTGAGCTGATGTTCTAAAGACAAATTTAGAGAAAGCATTCAGGTTTTATGGGAGCTCTTATCTATCCAGCCATTGAAAATAAATATTTTTGTATCCCAGGCAGGACCTTGGAATTATGGTATCCTGAATCCTGGAAGCGAACAGATTATAACTATCATAGTGACATCTCGAGCAGCAGATGAGAAAGTTCCCCCAGTCACAGTCAATGTGCACATCAGTGAAAAGGATTTGAAAGGTGGAAGAACAATTTACACAGAAGTCAGTCAGGGATTCTCACCCATCCTGTTTGCAAACGTGA